>NC_056737.1:1307279478-1307459478 GCF_019279795.1 Protopterus annectens | reverse complement strand
CATCTCGAGCCAAGGTTTAACCACAAAATATTGTAAATCATTTTATTAGCCTACCAAATGACTATAATAAAATGGTATTTTCCTATTAACTTACATTTTTTATGCTTATGGGATTGTATGCAATTCCTTTTATTAACATCCACATATCATAACAAGCCATTTAAAGGACTTCAAAAACTGTATTTACTGGGTACTCAAATGACATTGTTAGTGAAGTTCTGTCCATCCTCAAATGAAGTGTCAGTACAATATATGGTCACTTTGTCCAATATGATCGAAAGAAGGCATTTTTGTACACAGCAATATTGTGCATGGCTTCTTTTTGAAACCCCATGGATAGCAGAACATTTTGGCTTAATGCTTGATTTAATAGGTTGCTTGGTTTAATAGATTTTGTGGATGCTTTGTTTTTGAGACCTAGTTACATAAACTTTATTTAAAATAATTAAACAATTAAGCAATGTGTTCCATGTATATGTTATAGAAGATGAATGGATATCAGACAAATTTAAAAGTTAGGAAATATGCACTGTTTTAATAAAAGATGTTTACAAATATTGCACAAAAGGATGTATGTTTTGAAGTCTTTTTGAGTCTGGTCACTGATATCTTCGCAAGAATAGTAAGAAAGATTGAGTGCAATATGGGCTTATCATGTGTCAGAAAAATATGTATTCAAACATCTATAAACTGTTAGGGAAATGTGTGCTTTAGACAGGAATAAATGTGCTCAAATCTATATGAAGAGCAAAGGTTGAAAAATAGTATAATATGTAATGCATTTAATTCTGTTTTACTAGAATAATAGTAGAAATGAACTTGCATATTATTGCTTGAAGCATAAGCTGCAGTGTGATTAGAAACTTGGCCTTGGCAGCTCGGCTGGCTCATGTCTGTCAGTGAAAGATTATTTTGCAAAGTTAGAAAATAATGAATCTGTGTGCATGTGTATCTTTTCCTGCTTCCACCAGAAGAATGGCCTTGTGCGCACTATCAGAGATAATGTCCAGCTGGTGAACAGAGAGACAAAGAAATGTATTAAAGAGACATTCATTCATTGTATTCGAGCTAATCTAAGAGCCTTGAATTGGCTGCATCCTCGGAAGGACATTGTGATTGACCAGGTGCTTTGCAAGGCTGTAATATTCTCATGGGAAAAAGATTTTTGAAAAGCACTATCTCAGCACTTTTTCATAAGTTACTATGATGTAAAGACCCTGTCACTGACCATGTCAGTGAGGTGGGCAAAAGCTGATTGTAAATGATATAAAATGGCAAACACTGCCTAAATAAAGTTAGACAAAATTCTGTACAAGTTTGTGTATGGTTTTTTGCCTCCTAATGTACATTAGAGTATACGTATAGTAGATACTTGAGTTTCCTGCATTACTGTCTGTTATTGACTGTCATTTTAAAATGCCTAATGATTTTTACAGTCTGATTTTAACAATTTATTTAACATTTTGGTCCTTCGGACCGGAATTCCCTTGGTAAGCTGCAGGTCACAGAGTGCATGGGTGGTTATAAATCTGCGCAGGAGAAGCTGCCAAACCAAAATGGTTCTTCTTAAAGTGAAAAGACCTCCGACTGAATTGTTGTGTGTAAAGAGGCTGTCCACTTTCTGATCTGTGGCTGAAAAGCGGAAGACTGGGCCCCAAGAAAAAAAAAGACAGTCATAAAGCGGGAGGCTCAGGTAAGAAGAATTTCCCTCTTTGTCTTTGTTTTAGATCAGGGACCAGGTTACACTGTGCTATTGCTAAGGTTTGTGATAGCAGGGAGAGAGATAGTCGAAGTATTGTATCTTGAGTCATAGATCAGGGAATAACGAAGCAAAGTAAACAGTCATTCTAGACACTACTGTGGATATGGGGAAATAAGATACCACGTGGTACAAGAGAAGGGTTACGTAACAGTCTTTTAAGACATGGGAGATCAGTGCACTAAGAGATCATGAGATCCGCCTAACGGATAATGTGAAGCATATGCAATTGCAGTAAGCAGATAATGTGAGATATTTTGCAAAATGTGTTAACAACTATAAATTTGATAGTAAACTAGATAAACTTTCACTAGTTAAACTCCTTAAACAAGCTTTAATCTGATGCAGGGCGTCAGGCAAAAGAAAAACAGCACCAACTAGGCATACCTCAAGCACATAGGTGGATTGAGGAAGCAAATTGTAAAAAACAGAAGCTTAAAAATTCTGAAACATTTTTAGACAACAGAGTGAAAGGTCTGACAGACAGAATCTCTGAAAATGAAAACTTAGAGCAGACTGGACTTGCATTAATTAATGCATACAACAGGAAAATGAGACAGTAGATGGATATTATGCTAGATTATTAGAATGCTTTAAACAACAATTAAAAAAATACATTTTTAAAAGGTTGCATTGCCTCTGTCAGTAGCTTTATTACAAGGCATATGATAGATCACTGAACAAGCAGGCTGCAAGCCTTACTTGAGTATGCTAGACGTACTGAAAGACACTTTAATAGTAAAAAAAAAAAAAAAGAAAGGGCACAAGTCTTCACTGCTGAAGACGGAGCTGAAGTATTTGTATTACAGTCAGGTAAAAAGGGCATCTAGCTAGGGACTATAAACAAAATAAGAAAGCAATGACAAAAGATAAAGGAGATGTGGACTGACTATATGATAGTGATAATAACCAAAAATCATCAGGAAAGGTTAATAAACAAAAAGAAAATGTGAATGTAGTAGAGGGAATAGAGGAAGTACAAACAGATGTAGAGAATAGAAATGAAAATAAAATTTTAGATTTAGCATTGTTGAGCCTGGAGCTCTACCTAGCAGATACAAAACCAGAAGTAACACTTCTGGTGGAGGAAAGAAAAGTCAAATTCCTGTGTGACTCAGGAGCGTCACGGACTTTGATACACCCCTCCAAGATACCAAAACATTCTGAATCACCTGATTATATATTAGTAAAAGCAGCAAATGGACAGCTATACAGGGAACCACTTTCCCATAATATAGCAATAACTGACCCTGTTTCAAGTATGACTCAGAAAAGTAAAATTGTAGTTTCTGCAAAAATATCCAGTAAACTTACTGGGAAGAGACCTTGTGCAGATATTTGGCATAGCAGTAGTTCCTACCATGCAGGGTATGGAAGCACAAAGACAAATGGATGCTTTTGTGGTGTGATCAGAGGGTAAAGCCTATTATTGGTACAGCCAGGACCTAGTTATGACTGGTCCAAGGGCAGTAACCAAAGAACTGATAAACGTAGCCATCAGTAAGGTACCCTCCCTTGACACTGATCAGCAGCACTTGTTACATTGTACTCCATACTACTGTAGCACACCAGGACCTGATAAGAAATATAAGTAAGAATCCTGCTGACAGATTAATATTACGAACTTTATGTTGGGATACTGAGGGAAACAGTGTAGTAAGCTGTTCATTACCTCAGGAGTTCATGAGATTGTATAAGTCCAATAGCCTGCCACATGTCAGCTTGACAAAAAACAAAAGTGTTAAATGGGCAGACTTAGAAAAAAAGGTAACAAAATGGGAAAACAGACTGATTTAGAAATGTCACGACAAGGGATATAAAAACAAAACTGAATTGGTTGACACAGACACATACAGCTGTACACTTGCAATCTAGTAAGGACAGCTGATTAGCATTTGTATTAAAAAAAAAAAAAAAGAGGCCTTGTGTAAAATTCCAACAACTCTGTGGTCAACAGGCAAGTTAAATGTAGGGCTTATTCAAGCAGCAGGACCAGTTACAATTACCCCAAAGTCAGCTTTTAGACCACAGAAAAGACAATACATTTTGGAAAAGAATGCAAAAGTAAAAATTAAGCCTATAATAAGCAGCATTACTCAAAAAAGGAGTACTGGTAGAATCTCCTGATTCACCATGTGATACACCCCTATTTCCTGTTAAAAAAGCAAACGGGGAATGGCAGATGGTACAAGATTTATGAGCTGTAAATAATGCAGTAATACCTAGAGCACCTACGGTGCCAGACCCACATACCTTGTTAAATGATTTAAAGCCACAACAGAAGTATTTTACTGTGGTAAGATATAAGCAATGTTTTCTTTTCAATACCTATACATCCTGATAGTCAATATTGGTTTGCATTTACATTTCAGGGTAAAAGGTATACATATACTCGACTACCACAGGGATATTGTGAGAGCCCAATAATATTTGCACAAAAAATGGCTAGCAACCTGGCAGGGTTTACCCCACCAGAAGGTAGTCAAATTTTACTTTATGTAAATGACATCTTGCTAGCAACACCCAGCAGCAGTGCAGGGTGGATACAGTAGCATTATTAAAATTTTTAGTAATACAAGGACACAAAGTAAACAGAAGTAAGTTACAACTTTGGGAAAAAAAAAAACACAGGTTAGATACCTGGGATATGTGATATTCAATAAAGGTAAAATACTAGATAATGGGAAAGAGAAAAGAAAAAAAAAAAAAAAACAGCAATTTTGCAAGCACCCAAACCAACAACTAAAAAAGAAATAATGTCTTTCTTAGGTACAACTAATTTTTGTTGAAGCTGTGTACCAAATTATTTTACGATGGAAAACAAAAGCAGAAATGGCTTTCTGCAGGTTGAAGCAGTTAATAGCTTCTTCATTAGTTTTAAGACTTCCAAGTTATCACAAACGTTTTTTTTAGACCATAGATTGTAAGCAATGGTACATGACATCAGTATTAAAGCAACAACATGGGGATAAGCAATGCCCCATAGCTTACTATTCATCACAGTTAGACCCAGTGGTGCAATCTTTGCCTCACTGTGTACAAGCAGTAGTTGCAGCAGCAATGGCAGTGCAGGCTTCAGCCTCAGTGGTGTTATTCCACCCTCTCACATTGAGAATGCCTCATGCAGTTGCAATAATTCTGCTACAAGAAAAAGTTGCATACCTTTCTCCTGCTAGACATCTTTCATGTATGACCATACTGCTGAGTCAACCTCATATGAACAGTTAGCTTTACCTAGACAAGATCTTACAGATATGCCCTTGGATGATGCTGAGGTGACATATTACGTGGATGGCTCATGCAGAAGGGGTCCTACAGGAAAAAATCTGGTGGGGTATGCAGTAGTTACAGACACTAAAATTTTAGAAGCACAAACTTTGCCACACAACTTGTATGCTCAAGCAGCAGAACTGGTAGCTTTGACAGGAGCATGTATTTTAGTAAAAGGCAAAAAAGTGAACATATATACTGATAATCAGTATGCTTTTTCTACAGTGCATGTGTTTGCACAACAATAAAAAAATAGAGGGATGATTACATCCAGTAAAAAACCTATTAATCATGCGCAATTTATTTTGGAGCTATTAGAATCTATTCAGTTGCCTACCAAAGTAGCTATTTGTAAATGTGTAGCTCATACAAAACAACAGGATAAGATTTCAAAAGGTAATGCATGAGCTGATGCAGCTGCAAAGCAAGCAGCCTCAGACTCAGAAATAAAAAATTACAACCCTTTGAGATTTTAGATTTAGACATGTTAAAAACAATGCAAATGCTTACTACAAAAGCAAAAACAAACCTGGGTAAAACAAGGTGCAATTTTTGAAAATGGACTGTACATTTCCAAAAAAAAAAACAATATTGCCGTCTAAATTATTTAAATATGCAGCTTTGTTGAGCCATGGGCAGAGCCATGTCTCAACAGGGGGGATGGTACAGTTAGTAAATAGAATATTCCAAATATATGGATACATAAATTATACAATAAAATTTTGTGCAGCTTGTCACACTTGTAACAAGCACCATGCACAAGGAGCATTTAAAAACAAGCAAGGAAGTTTCCCTACACCACCATATCCATTCCATACTATTTGTATGGACTTCATAGAGTTGAATAAATGTGAAGGAAAGAAATACTGTTTAGTGATCATAGATATGTTTTCAAAATGGGTAGAAGCTTTTCCAACCAGGAATCCGGATGCAGCAACAGTGGCAAAGGCCCTAGTAAAGGAAATAATTCCTAGATTTGGCATACCGAATAGAATCTATAGTGACAATGGGACACATTTTGTCAATCAGACAATTCAACAACTTGGGAGATTTTTTTGGGATTTCCTTAAGGAATCACTGTGCTTACCACCCACAGTCAGCAGGACTGGTGGAGAGGTACAATGGAATTTTAAAAACAAGTTAAGAAAGTTGATGAGTGAGACTCAGAAGAATTGGATTTGCTGTTTACCTCTAGCATTGCTGAGCATGAAAACAGTAACAAATGTAAAGGGTTTGATCCCCTTTGAAGTAGTATTTGGAAGGGCATATTATGTGCCTCAGTAAAAAGCTCTCATGCCTGCAGAGCTGGAGGCTGACAGTTCACTAGCTAATTATATAAAGAAACTGTTAATAAATAAATCTGTTTTGCAGTTTAACTCTTTTTCAGACAAAAGAACTTTCAGCTGAATAAAAACTTTGTGACTAATACACAAGGGCAAAATGGCTAAGAGTAAAGCAAACAAAAAAGCAGAGCAACCCAAGAACTATTGCATAATTATTTTGTTAACTGTGCATTTGTTGACTATAAGTGTGACAATTTTTCTCTTATTGTGGTTTTTCCCTGCACTCAACCACACAAGTGAAAGTGAGAAGACGTGATGAACTGTTTATAGACTGGCATCTAAACTTTAACACATACCTGGCCATGAAGCAAGTGTATACAGAGACTATAAACTTTTCAAATTGCTGGGTTTGTACAGCTATACCAACAGCATATAAAAGACTGTAATGTCCACTGTCCCTCTGGGGATAAAATGAGACTTTGGAAAGTTTTTTTTATACAGAAACTGTGAGATCACAGGACAAAATAGCTTTATTTTTACCTGTCACACAAAAAGGAGTTGTATGTTTCTACAAAAGTGATACCCTCCAGGTGGGCTGGAGTAATGGTAATATAACAATGTCTTATAAATGTTACATTAAAGTCAAAAGTGGGGGTACTGTTTGTGATACTAACCATGATTCATATCTGAGTTCAATGAAAACTACATTAAATGCAGTATGTGACAATCCAGTCTCAACTAAGCAATTGTCTATTAAGGATAGAAAAATGTTTCATGCAGGGATAACACGTATTTGTACCAAAGTAATGATTTTATTTTTGGGAAAAAGGCATATAAATGGTTACCTGAGAATTGGTCCGGCAGTTGTTTTTTGGGTTATCTGGTTTCAGCAATAAGACATACTGCAGAATTACCTTTGGGTAAGATACAAAACGTAAGGAAAACAGCTCGAAAATCTGAAGGTCCAGTTAAAAAACCTGTGAATCCAGTTGGTAAAATCGAAGCTGGTTGAAAAGACCATAATTCAGTGAAAGACAAAAGTAAATTGACTCATATGGACTTGGGCAACAGTGTTATATCCAGGGCAGGAATACCACCAGCCTATGAAGCAGTCAAATCGATCTGGGAGCTGAGGAAGTTGTCAAGAAGTCATGAGCAATGCAACTTTTTCCACCCTAGAATTGGTGACTGATAAACTGAATGCAATAAAAACTGTTGTGCTACAAAATCGAATGGCTCTTTACTTCACCCTAGCGGCAAGAGGTGGTACACGAAGAAGAATGCTGTGCTTTTATCCCTGAGAATCGTCACGAGACAAATAATCACCTAGAGGTAATTCAGCAAGTATCAGCAATGACTAAACCAGGCCCAAACCCACTGACGGACTTTTTCCAGAATCTGTTTGGGGGGGTGGGGTTCCATCCTATTAAACATTTAATTGCTATTTGTGTGGGTATACTCCTAATAGGAGCATGTGTTTACTGTGAAATTCCCTGCATGAAAAGATTAATCAAAAATTTGTTAATATATCTGTTACTGAAACTTTTTACCAAAGTGTTGAAATTAAAAGATTAATTTCAGATGATGCTTTTTCTGAAGTATAAAACCAATAACTAACTTAGCTGAAAGTCCTCAAAGGGAAAAAGCAAAAAAAATGAAATAATATTGTTTATGTTTCTAATAGAATGAAATGCATTAACAGGAGGGAGAATGTCAGAAAAATATGTATTCAAACTTCTATAAACTGTTAGGGAAATGTGTGCTTTAGACAGGAATAAATGTGCTCAAATCTATATGAAGAGCAAAGGTTGAAAAATAGTATAATATGTAATGCATTTAATTCTGTTTTACTAGAATAATAGTAGAAATGAACTTGCATATTATTGCTTGAAGCATAAGCTGCAGTGTGATTAGAAACTTGGCCTTGGCAGCTCGGCTGGCTCATGTCTGTCAGTGAAAGATTATTTTGCAAAGTTAGAAAATAATGAATCTGTGTGCATGTGTATCTTTTCCTGCTTCCACCAGAAGAATGGCCTTGTGCGCACTATCAGAGATAATGTCCAGCTGGTGAACAGAGAGACAAAGAAATGTATTAAAGAGACATTCATCCATTGTATTCGAGCTAATCTAAGAGCCTTGAATTGGCTACATCCTCGGAAGGACATTGTGATTGACCAGGTGCTTTGCAAGGCTGTAATATTCTCATGGGAAAAAGATTTTTGAAAAGCACTATCTCAGCACTTTTTCATAAGTTACTATGATGTAAAGACCCTGTCACTGACCACGTCAGTGAGGTGGGCAAAAGCTGATTGTAAATGATATAAAATGGCAAACACTGCCTAAATAAAGTTAGACAAAATTCTGTACAAGTTTGTGTATGGTTTTTTGCCTCCTAATGTACATTAGAGTATACGTATAGTAGATACTTGAGTTTCCTGCATTACTGTCTGTTATTGACTGTCATTTTAAAATGCCTAATGATTTTTACAGTCTGATTTTAACAATTTACTTAACATCATGCTTGACTTTTGCACAAAGGTTTATGCAGTTAATCATTTGTGAATTGAGAAGATAACTGTTCTTGTCAGTCTTTTCTACCTGTATCCTAGGCAATAAGGGCAAGAACAAAGCCAAAGGCTACCTGCATGCAGATTTTAGAGCTACCAGTCAAACAGCTATTGTTTGAGAGGCACCAGAAACCAATGTTCACAGAAGAGGTCAACATGGAAAATGGAAGAACATGAAAAATGCAAATACAGTAAATGGAAATAAAGAACAAGTATTGGTTCCTGGCATTGTGAGGCAGAAACTTTAATGAATGAGAAATTATGATGGATTCAGAAGGTGAGGACGATAGCCTTGAGTAACAATTGTGGAAGATGAGTTTTGGAGGTGGAATCCATTATAATCAACCAATAAATATGAATTTGGGTGATAAGAAGGGGATCTACCCTGGCCAAAAATGACTTCAAGAAGGAAGACAGTGGACCTTGGGCAATGAGAGATGAATGTAAATTAGAAAGATGGGGTGAACCTTGACAGCAAGTGCGGAATGTGACTTTGAGAGGGAGAATTGGGTGAACTGAGCAAAGGCAATCAATACAAATTCATCGGGGATAATCTTTGACAATGAGTGATATATTATGAATTTAAGAGATGATAGGAAGATAACCCTAGATCGTAAACAATGAAAATGAATTGAAGGGAGGAAGAAGGTACAGAGATGGTGCAAATGTTCATAACTTAAGTACTCGTGTTCCTATTACCTGATTGAATGTTTAGGTTAGTGAATACCTAAACGTTGATCTGGTAATAGTGAAAGCAAAAAACTGCAAATGGCTGATTTAACGCAGGGAAAGAATTCCCTTGGCTGTTATGCAGATTTTGCCCCTTTCCTCACTGTAGAGCAATCTCGGAGTTGGTATATTTACTTGGGGGGGCATAGCCCCCCACATCGGGGGGGGGGTGAACCCCTCACTTCATTTTGGTTTAAAATCTTTTCTTTTTTTTTTTGTGGCCAAAGGAATTCATTCCCTACATTAAATTGGTTGTTCGCTGTTTTAATTTTTCGATAGTACCAGGTCGATGTCTAGGTATTCGTTAACCTAAATGTTTGATCGGGTAATATAGACGCAAGTACTCATAGCTGATACTTTGCAGATGTAGTAGAGAACTATAGAACTCTAAAGTTGCAAGGAAATATTTATCACATTAACTACAGAATCATTACTCTGGCACTTGATACTTAGCTTCACTTTGAGACAAAACATCCAGAACATTTATCCTATGGATTAATGTTGTGGATTCTAAAGTATCATATGCATAAAGAAGCTTCCTTTCAGCACAGGAAGGACTCACAGCAACAGTACTATAGAAAAGGCAGTGTCAGGCACAATACATTGAAGCATTACCAAAAGGTGTCATACGGTATACAACTATAGGTCATGACACAGACAGCAAAGAATAAAATGATACATGTTGTATCACACCCAGGTTATACAAGACAGTGCATGGACTGGACACCCTACCCATCAGACATTACCATATCTACACAAGTTAGGGGTAGGGGAAGTCACAGACAACTTCACTTGCATTCATGGAAGGGAACCTTCACAGCTAACTGCAATACTATGAGAGAAAACACAGGATTATGGGGGTAAACACCATGCCAACTTACTCTAGGAGGTTGTAGGGACTGAGGGAGCACACCCTCCTCTGGTGGGGTAAAGCTGCCATGACATAACCATTAGCAGTGCCCATTGTGTTGGTCTGCATGGTCAGGACTTGATGTGGTCTGTTACAGGGAAGGTGTAGAATTAAGTGATAATTTGTGTCCACCCTGATTGGGTATATTGTGTGTTAGTCCTGATGAATGCACATCCCCTAGGTACTGTAGTCTTGACCACAGCAGGGTCTGTCTTAGTGTACTATTATTGTTGCAAAGGCTGGTGGCTGTCAAGGTACAATGCCAACTGGATGCTGACCTTAACAATGAAGAGTGCCATCTGCTATGGCTTGTGGGGCTGTGCATCCATTAGGCCATACCCATCAGGTGACAGGAGAGCAACTAACCCATAACATGTGCCACTCAGGGAAGTCATGGCTGGTTTGTTCTTCTCTGGGCCAGCCTGGTCAACGATGCCACAACCCCACCCTATCTATGTCCTAGCGCTTTCTGCTCTTTTATACCACTAACTGTTTCGTGCCTCCCCACTACAATCTGCCTACCCTTTATAAATCTGTGTTCATCCACATTCCTCCCAACCTTTTGTGTGTCTTCCACCCCATCTGTCTGATTCTTTGTTCAATGTTTGTCTGTCTGTTTGTACCAGCCCTTCATCCTCTACTCAATCTACTGCTGCCTCTCACTGCCGTCTTTTTATACCCCTCTTTTGTATATATTACAGAAGTGGTGCTTTCCTCCCAGAAAAATCACCCTTCTCCCCCACCACCTTTCATACCTTATGGTAACCCTTCTGAGTTTCCCTCTGATCAGTATACGCCCCTTTCCTACATTCCTATCTACCACATTTACTCCCCACCTCTATAACGAATATGGCTGGCACATTACTGTGCACACTCACTGTCGTATATCTCATGGCATAGTGCTGCCAGTCTTGTGTTAGATCAATATGGGATGCAGCTATGTGGCACTGCATTGAAAGCATAAGTATGCCATGACTCATTCATGTCAGTCATGTACCCTTTTACTGCACTGACTTTTTTGCTGTTTGAATTCTACTTATTTACTTGGCAGTTACCCTAGGTGGTGTTTGTGTTTTCTGCTTGTATATCTCTTTAATTATGCCATCATTTACTTGAACTGATGGTGCTATTTGATGAATAATACCGATCTTGTTAGCTCTGCAGTCATTCAGTAATCTCAAAAACATGCACTGCCTTTCTATGAATTCAGCTCATGTTGTAGTAAAGGTAAAGGTTTGAGGAAACTCTACCAAATTAAACCCAGAGTCATCCTTTCAAATTTATTAATGCAATTTATGTTTGTTAATTTATGCAGTGTCACTGGTTCTACAGGTAGCTCACCTATCTTTTGTGCAGAAGACTGTGGGCTATAATTCCCACACTAGGCAGGTGGATTGCAGTGTAGCATAACAGGGTACTGAACTCCTGAGTGTATCATCCTTTGGGTGAGATGTTAGACCAAGGTTCCATCTGCCTGAGTTGGTGGTAGCTTATGTGAATGTAAAGAATTCCACTGCACCTGTTGAAAAAAGTAGGAGTTCTTTATTTATATGCACAAAATTCTGTATTTACATGTTTGCAAATATTTACAAATGCACAAATATATAGCTATATAAATATATTTACACATATTCATAATTTTCCTTATTCTAAATATTCATCCCTGTTGGACCCTGCTCCTTTTTCCATAACCACAATCTGGTTTTACTTAATATTGTTGTGAATACCCATTTACCATTAAACATAATTTCATGTATTCTTTCATTACATATAACCTATATGACATAAAATAACTTTTATCTATTTTTCAACGTAATCTTTACTTACTTTCTTATAATATCCATATTTAATCATATTAGTTTTTATTTTATCCACTTCTTTTATATCTTCAAAAAATCTTCTTTACCTAATGTTCCTAATTACTTTTTCTCTTTTACACTTCAAAAAACATATTCAGTAGTTTCTTCTTCTTGAAGATGTAAACATACTCTAACACTTTTCTTTTTATATGGCATGTTTCCTTTTATTGGTAATTACTCAATTACCAGTCTCCACAAAAAAAAAATCTTGAGATTCTACTATCTGATTACACCATTTGCTTCTTATTTGTATAGCTTTAACCTTTCATCTGTTAGATTTCCTATGGTTTTACATATTAATGTTTTATCATTGCATTGTTATACCATAATTTTCTTTCTTTTTCTACATCATTAATTTTTATTTTCAGCGAAAATATTTTTCTTGGTAACATTTTATTCCTTCATTTATGTAATATTTTTCTATTTTAGTCTTTTTTACCATACCCCATATTAATCATATTTATATTTATACAGTTTTACTACTAATCTGTCATCTTTCTCATTTATCCACTTTAACACTTTGTATATATTTAATGAAGTAGCATATACTTCTTTGTTAATTAACACTAAACCTCCTTCCCCTTTATTTACAAACAAAACACCTCTTTTTCCTGGGTTTAATCTAGAATCCCATATACATGAATAAAATATCTGCAGTAATATGTTGGTAACATAAATACACTTGCTAGGTATGCTGTTTTTTTATTCAGTACTGAATTTAACAAATAAGCCTTTTTTCTAAATGATAATTTATATGTTCTCCAGAAAATACAGATATGTCTTATTTTATTTTTGCTGTTTTTCCACTGAATTCTACTTACATCTTTATTCCCAAATTTTATATCTAACACATACATTTCATTCATAATATATGCCCCCAGTCTTTACTACATCACCTAAACCTTTACTTTTCTCTTTATTTAAAGACATCTCCAGCACTTTTAGGCGCTCATTTGTGCAAATTATTAATTCTTTTATTAAAATTTTGTTTTTTGGAATTATTATAATGTCATCTTTATATGTTAACAGAACTCCATTTCTTAACCCTTCAGGTGTTATATACCCCACATCCTTCGCTGAGTAATTTATTTCACATGCTATCATATTCATAACTAATGGAAAGAGTGTGCAACTCATTGGACATCCATGCCTTACACCACTCTTCATATGCACCTCTTGGCTTAACCAGCCACTTACAAGTACTTTTACTTTATTATTACTACAGGCTGACATGCATAATTTCCTGACTTTCTCACTTACATTATATTTGTTCATTACTCCCCATTAGATATCATGTTCAGTTGTATCAAATACCTTATTATGGTCTCCTATCATGATTTTCACTTCTAATTTTCTATTCATAATTTCATCCACAATTTCTCTAGCTATCATTATTAATTCTTGACAACCCTTCTCCTTTATACCATATATACTATTTTCATAATATTTTCCATTTGGCTTCAAATTTCTTTTGTATTATTTTTATAAAGCTCTTATAATCATTGTTGTCCAATACTATCAGTCTTCAGTTTTTTTAATGTCTTCTATCTTCCTTTTCCCTTATGAATAAAGTATTCTACTGCACAGTTCTTTATACATCAAACCTTCATTTAACCATTCATTTAAAATCTTTAAAAATTATGTTTTTCCAATCCCTTTTCCAATCCCTTAAAATGTTATACATTCCATCTGGTCCTGCACTTGTCCTGATATTTTATCTAGCTCCTTTAAATAAATTTCCTTTTGCAGCTCTTTATTTTCTTTTTTTTCTGTTAACTTTTTTACTTTCCACATTTTTTTCACTGCCTTCTTTTTTAAACATATCTTGTACATATTGTACTACACTATTTATGATCTTTCCTGAGTTCTTTCTGTTTCTCCTTTTAAATTTGTTGTTTCTCTCATTACACTACTTTTCCCATATCATATTGCCACTGTAAAAAACATTTTTTTTATATTTTCCTTAAATATCACCCATAATTCAGACCAATTTAAAAAATGTTGTCATGGTAAGGCAATCTTTCCATATCTGTATTATTAATATCTTTCCTTCTTCATTCGATGTTCATTTATCCTTAATCCTTTGCCTTTTTAATATGTTTCTTTGTTTTCTTTTATCTCTAGCCACACTGATAAGAAAACCCTGCTTCAACTACCTTCCTATCTCCTACAACTAAACCTCCTGATACTATAAAATAATATATTTCAGTTCTATACATACCACTTTTGTAAGTCGATGAATTTTTATACCAAAGTTTTAACTTACCATATCTTATAACTTTTAACATTTTTCTTATATAATTTTCTTTTTTTAAGTTTGCCTCTTAAATCATAATTAAAGTCTCCTCTTATTATAATACTCATATTTCTCACTACAGAATATAAAATCTGATGAAATAAGCTTTCCCTTTCTTTATAGCTAGTATAAGCATTCTTCTTCTTTTGGCTTTTCCCGGTTAGGGGTCGCCACAGTGGATCACCTGTCCGCTCATGATTGGCAGTGGAGTTTTACAGTGTCGAGTTGCCAGCCCGGCACCCAACCTTCCACAGAAGGCACACACACACACACTCACACCTAGGGCAAATTTAGAGTGTCCAATCCACCTACAGCATGTCTTTTGGATGTGGGAGGAAACCGGAGCACCTGGAGGAAACCCATGCGACCACAGGGAGGACATGCAGACTCCGCACAGACGGCACTCCAGCTGAGGATCGAACTGGAGAACCTCTTGCTGTGAGGCGACAACGCTAACCGCTGCACCACTGCGGCCGCCCTACAGTTAGTATAAGCATACAATGTTATAATTCTGTAGACTTGTTCTTACCATTTTACATCAACAATGGTTAATCTTCTCATTTTTGCTAAAGTTACTTCTAATATCTTTACTGTATTTTAACAAAATATGGATATTCAAGAACATCTCACAATTCCCAAACTCCAGATTATCTTTCCTCCCCATAGTTTCTCTGTTTGCAGTCTTTTTCATTTGTTAAAAATCTTGTCTTTTAATATAATTACATCTATATCACATGTATTATACCAGTCCAAAATTCCTATTATTCTTACTATATTCATAATACTATTCACATTTATAGAAACCACTCTAAAATTTAAATTTTCCCTTTTCCTTAGATTTGTGGTTTCATAAATTCTTAACTAATTACATGGCTAACTTTCTTAATAGGCAATTTAAGCCTAACCAATTTCCTTTCCAATTGTGAGAATCAAACAGTGCACCTAATGTCTGTAAGTTAAGCACCTTAATCATTATACCAAACCAAACCCCAATGTTTATATTCTTTTTCGTCCATTTCCTTTCTTTTATTTTCCTTTGTACTTATACCTTTAAATTTTCCTTTTCTGTCTTTTACCCTTTTACCAACAGAACTCCTTTTTTCCCTTTTACTACCTCCCAGTTTATGTCTTCTTTATCACTTATTTCTGAACCTTCTCCTATGTCCTCTTTATAATTGTTTTCTCATCCAGTTTTTCTTCTATTTCCACTTCTTCTAAAATTTCATCTCTTTGTTCATAGGTTCATAAGTGTGTACTAGGCTAATGACGCTGGGGCCTTTACAAGCCAAGCCCATAGAAATGCCCTGGCATTGTGCCACCCATCATTAGTTTCCAGTGCCTCTATCAAGTAGAGCCACTGGAGTGATCCCCAGGGTGAACTTTCTATTTCTCATACACTCATCAAGATTTCTCTTGAAGAGGGCTAGTGAGGTGCTCTGCTTGACATGTATAGGAAGTCTATTCCATGGCATGGGCAGTCTCTGTGTTATAAACCTGTCCCTCCAGCATGTTCTGTTGATTGTGGTAATGAGGTTGAGGTCTCTGGAGCATGTGGTGCAGAGGGATTGGGATTTGTTTAGATGTAGCATTTCTAACAGAGCTGTGTCAGACATGGCTTTGTAAGTCAAGCAGAGATTGCCTCTTAGTAGACGACATGAGATAGGGAATAGCTGGAGTTTTTTTGAGTCTGTCCAGGTAGGACATGTGTTTAATGCATAGGATCCTCTTCATGGGGTACTTTTGTGGCCTCTCCAGTTGTTCCAGGTATCTAGTGAGGTACATGTCAAATGGGGCATTATACTCTTTGATTGGTCTCATGAGGGGAAGAGTAGAGAGAAATGATGACATCTTTCTTCCTGGATGAAAAACCCTTGGTAATGAGATGTGCCGCATAGAAGGACTTTCTGACCACAGTGGCAATGTGGTGGTCGAAGGAGAGGTTGCTGTCAATTTGTGTCCCCAGATCTCTTATAACACCTTCAGTGTTTAGTGGGCTCCCATCAACATGGCAGTTAGTGGGAACTGAGATTTTCCCAAAGGGGATGATGATGCATTTTTTGGCATTAAGCTTAAGCCAATGGTTTCAACACCAGTCATTGGTCTCAGTAAGGCCTTTCTGTAGGATGTCTGCATCATTTGGGGAGTTAATAATGGCTCCCAACTTGCAGTCATCTGTGAATTTAGTCAGCCAAAGTCCCCCTGTGTTGATCTAGACTTCTGAGAAGTATATGCCAAACAGGAGAGAACCCAGGACTGATCCCTGTGTGACTCCACTCGTGACTGGCTGGCAGTCTGACTTGGAGTCCACTACTTTCACACTGGGTGTTCTATCTGAGCCAATTTGCAACACACCTAATGATATAGGGGTTGACTCCTAGTTTGGTGAGTTTATCAATAATTCTTGAGTGAGTAATGGTTTCAAAGGCCTTGGCCAGATCGAGGTAGGCTGTATGAACTGCGTTACCTTCATCCACCGCTCTGGTGACTGACCCAAAGAAGTCAACCAGGTTGAGCAGGCATGATCTACCTTTCACAAAACCAAATTGCGTGGGATCTAGAGTTTGGGTATTCTGAAAATCCTTGTTAATTACGTCCATGATGATGTGCTCCATAGCCTTACATATCAGACTCATCAGGCTAATGGCACAATAATTTCCAAGGTCTGTAGTTGCTCCAACTTTATGCAGAGGGACGACTGTAGCAGTACGCCATTCGGTAGGGACAAAGCCTGAGGTGAGGCTGTGAGTGAACAGAGCACACAGATGTGGTGTCAGTTCACTTTGTAATTCATGTAGAACACAGCCAGGGATATTGTCGGGTCCCATGGAAGCTGTATTCCTGGCCTTAGATAATGCAGGTTTAACATGTGCTGCAGTAATGCAGGGTGCCTGGCATTCTTCTGGTATTAAGATTGGTCCTTTGGGGGGGGGGGTAAAGTTGACACTGAATATGTCAGCCAGTATGTTGGAAATATCTGTTGGCTCAGTATAGGAGGTACCATTATGCAGTAACTCGGAGCAAATCTGGGTATTGCCATGGAGATTCCTGATATAACTAAAGAAGGCTTTGTGGTTGTTTTTAGTGTCTGCCATAATTCTGCCTTCATAGCTGGCTCTGGAGGTTTTGATGAGGGATCTCAACTTTTTGTTGAGGCTAATAAGGGAATTTTTCCAGTCTTGGGACTTCACCTTTTGCTTCAACAGTTTCTTCCTTCTGTTGTAGAGTTTATTAATGGCAGGGGACCACCAGATTGGCTTCCTTTGTTTGGAGGAGAGGGTCTTGGTTCTGTTGAGTATGGCTAGTTCCATGCATTTTATGTATGTGTTCGTACAGTGCATTGATATATCATTCAGCAGTCATGCATCTATTTTCCATTGGCATGGGTGCCGTGAAGTTAGCCATCTCTGTTTTTAGGAGTCCAAAGTCAGCTTTGGAGAAGTTTTTTATGGTGGATAACTTTGTGAGGGGGGGGGGGGGGGGGTGAGATGTGGATTTCCATGATGATCAGTTTGTGGTCACATCTAACCAGGGAGGAATTGACTATTCGTGTAGAGCAATATTGCCCATGTTAGTAAGAACCAGGTCAAGGATGTTGCTTCCTCTAGTGGGGGTAAGAATGAGCTGGTCCAGGGCATTGGAATTGATGAATTCCAAGAAGCGTTGGGCCAGTGCAATGGTGCTTGAGTAGTTTTCTTAGTTGATGGAGGGGTAGTTGAAGTCTCCTAGTATGAGAGTGTTGGGTTGGACCTTGCTTAGGAACGTGGAGTGAGAGTCTAAGGACATGGTTGGGGACCTATAGCAGGCTATGACCTGGATTGCAGTCTTACTCAATGTTAGTTGTACCTGAAGTATCTCAGATGCATTATGCTGGGCTACTAGTCTGGAGGTGTGCATATCCTTTATGAATATGGAGACACCACTGCCTTTGGAGCTTTCTATATTTTTCTTTTTCCTTGCTGTTATTTTAATTTTTGGAATCCATCCATAAATGTCCAATTTTGATACATTTATAAGATATCAATTCACACTTTTTGCATCATGTCCCATTTCCCCACAAATATAACATTTTCTTTTGTCACAGTACCTTATCCAATATCTTTCTTTTCCACAAAAAAAAAAAATATATATATATATATATATATATATATATATATATATATATATATATATATGTTTTGGGTTGTTGCCAGTATTTTGCAATACCCTTATTCCCCTCCACATTTACCATGCTTGCTATATGTATAATGTTTTCTCTTTCTATTTTTAACACAATATTACATTCCCAGCCACCAGTCTGTACACCCCTTTTGTTATAAACTTTTGCAATTTCCAGTACTTCTTAGCATAATTCTTTCAAATGGCCTTTCAAAGTCTCTTGTTCTACCTCTGTGCAAAATTGTACATGAATCTTCTTTTTTGTTTCCTTGTTAAATGAGGTTTGGAACAGACCATTTTGTCCTGGGACATCTTCAAATGGGGCCAGTTACATAGCCTAGCAGGAAGTAAGAGAATAAAGAGAGGATATGGTTAAATGGGATGGAGGGATGTTCAGGAGGAAATGAGGTAAGGGTAGGGAGGAGCTTAGAGGGTTTTGTCAAGTGGAACTGAGATAGGAGTCATATTTTGGCGTGAACTTGCTATGGAAAGTATTACGTCCATGATGACTGGTAGGTACTATGGAGCAGGTAGGCCTTGGATTTCATGAAAGGGGTAACGTTGGTAAGTAGTCAAACTCAGGTGAGGAGGATGGGGATAGCATGGTTGTTGGGTTATTGCTTATTTTAATGGTGGTTAGAGTAGTTGGGTGTATATTAATTGTGGGTATACTGTTGCCACTTGGGTGCGTGCTTTAATGTCATTGCTGGTGTTCTGAGGCAGTTGTTTTAACAGTACAGATTTTCACCAGCATTTTGCCCTATTGTTGGGTCCGTTTTACATAAATCGGTGGCTTTTTGGTACAAGTAGTGGAATCCTCAAAGATTGCAGCTAAAACTATGGGCATACCTTGAATTCTACATTTTATAGCCTTCAATGGATTTGTGTAACTAAGAGGGGCAGGCTTGCGCAAACCCATTGGTGAGATAATAATTAAAATGGCCCCTCAGTTGCCCATTTTTATTTACATAGCCTTATCCAGATTTCTTGCAGCCAGCGGAGTACTGGCCACTAACGGTTTGAGAGGGGCAGGTTGTGTCTTTGATCTTTGCTGGAGATGTTATCCTAGGCGGTGGTTAAATGTAAACATTTTATTGCTGGCATACAATTTTCGTGGTTTAGTGTTTGGTTTTAGTCAGCTGAGCAGCAGACTTGTTTAAAGATGTTCCTGTGGTGCTCGAAGTGACTCTCACACATGCAGAGAGGAGTGTTAGTAGTTGGGGGGGGGGGGGCCGGGACACACAAATGGTCACAGAAGATCCAGGTTTTGCCTCACATTTACATCAAGAAGCTAAAGGATATACTATTTACTTGTGGCCACATGAAATAATCTGTTTCTGTTATGAAGCACTTTGTTAACAGTGTGGATAGGAAATTAATAGCATGGTTTAATTAGCTAGGCCTTGATATTTTCATAAGATTTATCAATGGATAGAGGACTGATAATTATATTTGTGAATAGGAAATGTGTAGTGTCCGAAAGAGGAACGTGCCTAGCACAGATCGATCTACTCTGGCTTAGACATAGGTTCAGGATGGTTTTGTGAATTGAATCATTCCGTAATGTTTGGGATTCTACAAGGGTTCAGATGTTGTTTCAAGGTTTGGGTCTCTTTTCGCTGGCTTTTGCGTGTGTACGAGTGATGGCCCATTGTTGCGCATGCCCATGGTGGGCCTAATTGTCGAGGGCTAGCATTGTTTACCAGTGCAGGGTCCTGTCTTCAGTTTAAATTATCAGGAGAGATTGTGCTTATGTTAAGGAAACCATTAATAAGCAGTAGTAGGAATGCATGGCATTAAAAGACTGGTTGGTAGAAATAATCAGATGTTATTAAAAAAAAAAAAAAAAAAAAAAAAAAAAAAAAGGAAAATACAAGATAAGTTTATTTCAGTAAACACAAGCAAAATTCTCATTCTGTATTTCAGACCACCCCTTTAAAACAATGCACGCTTAGTCACAGACCCATCAAACAAGTGGGGAACTGAATTATTTGACATCTTTTCTGTGAGACCTTGAGTCCTGCTGGAGGGCACTTGTATGGCTCTGTTGGTGGTTTGGTGCATGCCTCTTTTCATGAAAATGGTAATGTGTGGGTAGCAAAACCGTCTTAGGAATAGAAAGCAAACCTTCCTACATAACAGTTTTGGGTGCTAGCTAGCCAACGAGAGGATTGTTTGCCTCAGGTGGTGGTGGTTGGATGAAGCAAAGGTTCATTCTGGTTGTAGATGTTGACAGTTGATTTTGAGTTAGTAAGAGGTTTCTTGTCTCAGGTATGAGTGGAGGCTTGTTGCTTGGTGGAGGTTGGTCAGTTGGGTTGTTTCTTTTCGTAGGGAGAGTTTTGTCATGTGTTATCAATTGGGTCTGGGTTTCATTGTTCTGGGGCTGTCTATCCTGCCTATTTTGTGAGGCTTTTCCTCAGCTGACACTGCCAGTTTTCATGGGCTCGGAGACGGTGTTTCTCTTGTGGGGCAGGGTGTGTATTGCTGTGGTGGTGCAGCTTGTTGTACTGCTGATCTTCTCCTTTTGTCGGGGGTAGATTTCTTGGCTTCTCTTTTTCTCCCTGGCTAATTTAAAAAAATTTTAAAGAGAGTGGAGGGGAGGGAGAAAGTGGGGAGTAGTTGCTCATTGACGAGACTGTTTTCATGCGCTGCACGGGCATTCCACATTGGCCATTCATTGCGCATGGTGGCGCCAGTGGTCATGGGGGGGTGCAAGGGTTCGTGGGGGTTGTGGCATGCATCTCAACTGGTGAACGTGTTTTAACAAAACAAAACAAAAAAAAGACGTGTGCCTTTTGTTTGTTTTCTCATCTGCCTCATGGTTCCTGTTCAGGAGTGTCATAGTGGTGATTGTTTTAAAGGAGGCTGTTTGTCAGGCTTCTTTCAGTGGTGTTTGGGGGCTGGAAGGAGCAGTGATGGCCCTTTTGTGGGCTGTGAGTGGGGATGGTTTGCTTTTCTATCTTGTTCTTAAAAGTAAAATGAGAACCACACCCAAAGCTGAAGGTAGCTGGAATAAATGCTGCCAATCCAGATGAATAAAATCCAGAAGCTTTTATTGTAGTTAAGTAAGCGCTTTCACAATGATCAACATTGCTTCATCAGACAACATACCCTCAAACAACTGCCATATATATATATATATATATATATATATATATATATATGAGACAAAATTTAAAGTAACCAACCGACAACAGATTGGTTACTTTAAATTTTGTCATATGTATATATAGGGCATTAGAATTTATTCATCTGGATTGGCAGCATTTATTCCAGCCACCTTCAGCTTTGGGTGTGGTTCTCATTTTGCTTTATTGTGTCTACCTCACTTTGGGTTTGTTCATGAAAGTGGTGATTGTTGTGAAGTTAGCTTCCATATTCTTAAAAATTAGGCCTGCAGTGTATAGTCAGTTTTCTATGCCATATCCACCGGATTTATATCTGCAATAGTCTTGAGCTACAAAATGATTAATACAGAATGAAGGCTGTCTCTTGGAATGCAACAGATATTAACTGATGAGTTGATCTGTTGCTACTGTTGTGAGCTTGGTAAGCATCGTCACCAAAGCAGGAATTGTAACGGATAGTTTTGTCATTCAGATGCACGTGACTTCCTTGGCACTCTAGTGTGTAACTAAACTGTCTTGTTAAATAAAAAAAAAAAAAAAAAACTGCCTAAAAACTTTTTGACTATCTCATTTAAAGTGAAACTGCTCTCAGCACACCTGCCTTTCTGTTTTATATACAAGCACTTAGTCTACCAGTTACAAGAAATGGACTGCATTGTATGTAACAATGGGTGGTTTCCACATCTGCAAAAGACGAGTCCTGCAGTTATATCATACTGTGTGGCCAGACACATTTTAAACACTCCTATTATTTGCAAAATGTGAAACACGTGCTAATGGTTTACTAACAACTTCAGCTAGATAGGTCATAGGGTGGTTAAAATAAGCTGGTTTGCTTACCAACAAGATCGTTTTAATGAATTAATATGAATTATTTCTTTTTCTATGGATTTCGTTTAAGAAATTCCTAACTCTGGATGTGTTACAAAACCCCCTTTTCAATGTGGAACTTCATGGAACTTCAAGAAACATTAACTTTTAAGACCCCAAATGAGTGTATGTTTCTTGTAATGAGGTACACTTGAGATGCATGGTGTGGGTAGTTGCTAATGCATATTTTCATATGCTGTGAAGCTATGTAATTATTAAGTCACAAAATGGGAGATGTGCATTAATTCCGGCATTTCTAATTTCCTCATTCTGGGTCCATTCTATGACATGGAGTTTGGTTAATTAGTGACTTCATACAAGTAAAGGAAGCCATGTTATTGTGAGTCCAAACTGATAGGTTTTAGGAGCAATAGTGGAAGGTTATCCCTGGCAGGCTATCTGTCCTACTTTTGTATTTGACTTCATCCAGTTTTCTCATTTTAAATGAATAGTATGGCTTGGAAACTAGTTACATCAACATTTTGGGGGAGTCTTTAGGATAAAAGACATGAAATTCATGAGCAAGGTGACACCTAGCATCATTTACTGTTAAGGAGTTAATGTGTACAGCACTTATTTTGTCTTTTATTTTGCAGATGGGAAGCGCCGAGGACCATCAGTTGGTGGATTGTTGAGCAAACTGGAGAGGTGATGGTTGCTAAGCCTACTTCAGTAAGTATGTAACTTGATATGTCAGATTTGGGGCAGGGTGCTAAGATGTGACTCAAGTTAATTTATACATGAAGCAGGTTTGGCAGTGTTCAAGGGGAGATGAGGTGGCTATAAAGGAGGGTATTATTGGAACGGATGTTTGGGGTAGGTTTTGGGGGTGGGGGAGTGGGGTTTCATGTTCTGCAGGTATAGCATTGGAAGATGGGGTCAGCTGGGGACTTTGATGCTTTGACATTCAGCACGGTTGGGGTAAGCTAGAGACAAGGAGGAGTTATGAATGTTTCTAGCTCATCAGTTGATATTTTGGTGTGAACTTGTTACTGGCAAGTAGTACATCCAAGACGATCAGGATATAGTTTTGTGTGCAGATGGGAAGTGGAGAGGATCATCAGTTGATGGATTGCATAGGCTTTCTTAAGAGGTGATGGTTGCTAAGCCTAGTTCAGTAAGTAATTTGACGTCAGATTTGTAGCAGGGTGTT
The DNA here is from genome assembly GCF_019279795.1 of Protopterus annectens. Classification (NCBI taxonomy): domain Eukaryota; kingdom Metazoa; phylum Chordata; order Ceratodontiformes; family Protopteridae; genus Protopterus; species Protopterus annectens. The sequence goes on along the minus strand of NC_056737.1, from coordinate 1,307,435,499 downwards.
GAAAGGTTACTTCAGTTAACTTAGAGGTAGGGTGAAATAGGCTTGGCGGTGTTCAAGAGGAGGTGGGGTAGCTATAAAGGGCAGAATTTTAGGCTTTGTGGGGAGTTTTCAGATTGCAGGCTGGCAGGAAGGGAATTTGATGGAAGGATCTTAATTGTTTAGTTTAAGCTGGTTGCCTCTGATGGCAAAGCAGATGTTTTATAGGTAAAGTTTAGTTGTTAAGGAAGTGGTCCTTGGTGGCAGTCTGCTGTGTGACTTTAGTAATGTTAACCATTATTTTGGACCAGTGGGGTGGGTTTGTAGGAACAGAGGCAGTGGAAATGGGAGGACAGGCAGATTTGGGGTAGTAGGGAGTTATTTAGGGTTATGTGTATTCTGTTTATGGAAGATGGGGTTCTTCGTGGTTAGGAGGGCTGCTGCTAAGCTGATATTTTGCATGTTCAGTTTAGTTGGTGGAATTGGGGTTATTGTTTACAAATGGCTGGCATATAGACTGCATTGGTAAATTAAATTGCAAGAATACGTAACATTTGTTTTCTTCTACTACATATGGCAGCTCCGAGCTAAGCAGCTCTTACCACATTTTGTGGGGAACTGTGCAGATATTTTGCGGTGTTCGTCACATACATGTTCAGCAGACTATTAGATTGTTTCATATGGAACTCACAAAAAAGTATCCAGGGAATCCAACAATAAACCAACAAATGATCAACAAACAGCTCCCCTGGACAAAACACCATGATCCACAATGTCCAAATCCTTTATTGAATGAAGTACAAGAACTGTAGGTTAAGCGCTTTCATCTACTCAACGTAGATTTCTTCAGAACAACTAATACATTCAATGCTTCACTTTAAATACTTTCAAAAAGACCGCCAAAAGTAATTACCTAACCAATCAAACGTTCAATAAAATTTAAAAACACAGAACGACATTCTCCTTTTTGTCATATGAATAAGATGATGAGTGTGTAGTTGAATAAAATACATTAAATTAATACTAAAATAAATCCAAACCATGATAAAATTCTCTATGATACGAAATATAAATATAAATAAATACCTGAAATACATGCTCGTAAATATGCAACATAATATATTCCTATATGTTAAAATGATAAAATGTGTATGTGATAAAAACTAACAACAACATTTAATTCATACATATACTATAATTAATTTCTTAATAAAGGTTTGGTGGGAATATATTCATTAATGCCTGGAGGGCTGGCTGCATTCAGTCTAATCTGCCATTGAATCTCTTTTTCCCCTAGGATTGATTTAATATCACACCCCCTAGGTTTACTCTTAACCACTTCGAGAATAGCAAATTTAAATGAATTACAACCATCACTCTCTTCCAAGTGCCTATATAGTGCATTATTCCTGTCTTTCTTCTTAATACAATATGTATGGTCATATATTCTATTACATAGCCGTCTATCGGTTTTCCTGACATACAAACTGGGACAGGACATGCATTTTCCCAAAAATACTATAAGTTGGGTCTGACAATTTCCTTTTTTAAAAAATATTTTACTTTTAATATTATTATCCAAATATAGGCTCTCAGTCTGTAAAATGAATGAGCATTGGTTACAATGTCCACATTGCTTGGTCCCTGTCATGCCTTTATTCCCATCATTATAGCGATTGTTAGTTTTGACCTCAATCATTCTCTTTAAATTCATCCCTGCTTTAAAGACGAAGGTGGGTTGATCTCCTATTTTATCACAAATCCCTTCATCACTAGTGAGTATATTCCAGTTTGTCTCCAAAATATTCCTAATTTCTCCCACATGTTGTCCATACTGTAGTATGTAAGCGTTTTGATACTTGTCTCCTATTTGTTTTTTATTATTTGTCCCATTATGTGGTGTGAATTCTCTCCCCAACAAAGGTGTATATTTATTTCCCCATTCATTAGTCACATATTCAGTAACATCCTTGGCCATTGTGGGTGGATAACCCCTTTGACTAAATAATTGACCAATTAATTTAATTTCTTCAATCATATCATCCTTTCTGGAAGTCATCCTGGCCGCCCTAATACACTGCCCCTTCAATATACTTTTTTTCTGCATGTATGAGTGATTGCTTGAATATTCCAGATAGGCATTACAAAAAGTGTCTTTCCTATATATCTTGGACTGAAAGGTAATTCCATCACTAAAAATATATGTATCTAAGTAATTAATACCTATCTTACTGGTATTGTATGTAAATTGTAGATAGGAGGTAGTTCCATTAATATATTCTATGAATCGTATCAAATTCTTCTCTTTCCTTTCCACAGGATAAATAAATCATCCAAATATCTAACATAACAGGCCATTTGCTCCATCCAAGGAGAATGTAAGATATATTCCTCCTCCCAATCTAAAAGAACCAGGTTTGCATAAATGGGGGCACATGCTGCCCCCATAGCAACCCCAGATATTTGTTTGTAGTACTCCCCTTCAAAAAAAATGTAGTTGTTGTCAAGTACTAAATTCATAAATTCAGATAGGAGGTCTATCTTCTCCCATTCTAATCCACTGTGCTTATTCAGGCTGTTAATGAACCTATTGACACCTTCAGTCCTAGGTATGCAAGAAAATAAGTCTTTTATATCAATGGTTACAAAGAGTAAATTCGTGTTCCATAATTCATGTTTAAACTTCCCAAGGAATTCCCAAGAATCTTTGATTAAATGTGATATCTTGGGATAAATGTGTTTTAACCATTGATCAACTACCTTACCAAAAGGGAAGGCCTTACTACGACTTCCAGAGATGATAGGTCTGAATGGGGGGTCACTGATGTTTTTATGTACTTTAGGTATCCCCGAGATAGTTGCTAAAGTGGTATGTTTCGGAGGATGTTTATCTATTTTCTGGAGCCAAACCCAAGCGCACACAACCCTCTAGGACTTATTCTACGGCAGTTGGTTCGAATACAGTGATACACACTTTGGTCATCATGGTTTGGATTTATTTTAGTATAAATTTAATGTATTTTACTCAACTACACACTCATCATCTTGTTCATATGACAAAAAGGAGAATGTCGTTCTGTGTTTTTAAATTTTATTGAACGTTTGATTGGTTAGGTAATTACTTTTGGCAGTCTTTTTGAAAGTATTTAAAGTGAAGCATTGAATGTATTAGTTGTTCTGAAGAAATCTACGTTGTGTAGATGAAAGCGCTTAACCTACAGTTCTTGTACTTCATTCAATAAAGGATTTGGACATTGTGGATTGTGGTGTTTTGTCCAGGGGAGCTGTTTGTTGATCGTTTGTTGGTTTATTGTTTCATATGGAAATAAGCAGGGGACGCAGGTAAGGTATAGCTATATTTAACTTATCTTTCCACAGTGTTTACTTGCAACATGTTCAGTGGGTATCATTTTACTTTTGGTGCTTATTGTGGGATTGCTGTCGTATGTTCTTGCTTTGGCTATGAAAGGATTTTATGCAGGTTAAGGTGCGGTTGGTTATGCAGGTAAGGTGGGGTTGGGCTGAGGTAAGGGAGATAGGTCAGTGTAATGTGGGGCAGTTCGAGGGAAAGGGCACTTTTGATATGGCTTTATGTCTTAACAACATTTGTTGGGTGAGTATCATGAATTTACAGTGTTCTTTCTTTTACAGATGTAAGCAGTCAGGGCTGGAAGGACATGGAGTTGGAAGGTGATGGTTTTGTCATGGTGGCTGTTCCTGCTGTATTGACTACATTCGTCGCAAGAGATGTTTTGGTCATTAGAGTGGTGTGCAATGAGGTTGTAGAGTGCAGTTAGAATGAGCAAACCTTGAAAGAACACGGAGGTGAAAGGTAATCAACTTTGTCACAGTGGTTGTTCTGGTGTGGTACATATTATTTTATTCGGGTTCATTGAGGCACAGTTGAATTTACACTGGTCTGGGATAGTGGGGTTTTTGGGTATAGCAGATATGTGGATGTTTTAAGGGATAGTTCAGGATTTAGGTACCGTGGCTACGAGGGAGGCTTAACTCATTCACTCCAATGGAGCTCAGGAAGTTTGCACTGTAACTTCCAATGGGCGGAGCCTAAGCCTTTTGACAGAATCAAGTTATGTTTTCACATTCCAAACAAATATTCATATCTTTGGAACCCTAGGGATTATGAAAGAAGTATAAATGGCAAACTTTTCTGCACAAATGATTTTTATAGTGGTAGTATTCTTCAGATTCTAGACCTTAAACTGAATTTTATAAGTCACATTAAACACAGTCAGTATTACATTTGTAATATTTTGTAAACAACTTACAATATCTCAGCAACACTCAAGTTACACACATACTGTCAGCAGCATTTTATTCATCTAGCTGAGAGCTTTCACATGAGGCTAAGAAGTTCTGCCTGTGTTACTCGGTTGTTGGGATTTTTAGAAAAATTTGAAAATAATATCTATATAAATGAATATAATAAAAACAAGAGTTAATATCCAGTTACCTGCAGTAGACAGAGATCAAATATTAATGCAGTTGAGTTTAGTATTGTGTAAGCTTTAACATGAAATATTTTAAAACTTTGTACATAGCATAGTTTTGGAATTATTGATGCAAATATGAACAAGCAATATTTGATGCCTAGAGGCATCAGTAGGTGTTAACTGCAGATGCACCTGGAGGAGTCACTCGGATGTAATGAGTTAAGAAAAGCACGGTTTGTTGTGGTTCTTTGCAGATGAGGGATGGTCTTAATAATTTAGCTGGAGTTTAGAAAATGGGTGCACCGAATGATGTTTGGCCTTAGGATGGAAACTTTGGTGAAAAGAGGAAGAACAGCCTGGTCAGGCTGGTGGGCGGAGAAGAGGGGCAGACTTGCCCTCTTCTGTTCCCCCTCTGGTGATGGATGTGCAATTCAATAAGTTTGGAAGGAAAGTGGGTGGTTGCTCTGGTGAACAAGTTAATAAGCAAGCTGAGCTGCTTATATGGATAGTGGTGAAATACAATAAATTGAAGGTGAGCAGGGGAATGCTGCCTTCTTAGTGCAAAAGATAAGTGAGAAAGTGGGGGACGCTGCTTATCAAGGGTGAGTGGTTGCGCTGCTCTTATGGTTATTTTATGTTTCCTTTCATGGATGTTCTTATCACTGATGTCATGTTTTTGGTTGAAATTTATAACTATTGGTTAATAATCATGTTTATGGAATAAATAATAAAGGTCGTTAAATGTCATTCGGTGTTGTGTGTTTACTGAAGTGTACCAGGACAAATGAGGTTTGGAACAGACCATTTTGTCCTGGGACATCTTCAAATGGGGCCAGTTACATAGGCTAGCAGGAATTATGAGAATGAGGGGAGGATAGGGTTAAATGGGATGTTTAGTAGGAAATGAGGTAAGGGTAGGGAGGGGCTTAGAGGGTTTTGTCAAGTGGAACTGAGGTAGGAGTCATATTTTGGCATGAACTTGCTACCCTCCCACCCTTCCCCTTTTTTATTAAGTGGGGATTGTGGTTATTTCAGTTTGGGAAGGCAGAGAAGAGGGGCAGGCTTGCCCTCTTCTGTTCCCCCTCTGGTGATGGATGTGCAATTCAATAAGTTTAGAAGGAAAGTGAGCGGTTGCTCTGGTGGACAAGTTAATAAGCAAGCTGAGCTGCTTATATGGATGGTGGTGAAATACAATGAATTGAAGGTGAGCGGGGGAACGCTGCCTTGTTAGTGCAAAAGATAGGTGAGCAAGTGGAGGACGCTGCTTATCAAGGGTGAGCAGTTGTGCTGCCCTTATGGTTATTTTATGTTCCTTTCATAGATGTTATCACTGGTGTCATGTTTTTGGTTGAAATTTACAACTATTGGTTAACAATCATATTTATGGAATTTTAATAAAGGTCATCAAATGTCATTCAGTGCTGTGTGTTTATTGAAGTGGACCAGGACAAATGCTTTTATCACAGAAAGACTTCATGGGTAGCAGTCTTTCTTTTTTTCATATTCTCCAAGAAAATTTTCCATTGGAAAAACAGTCTCAAATATAATGTCACAAAATGTCTCTGTTAATAAGAATAAATGCTCTTACATCATGTGCTTTTAAGGAGCTATTAACTTGTCCCACACTTCATGCCTGTCCATTTCTTTGTCTTCTTTACTTTTAATCCATATCACGAACTTCCATTTTTCATTTTCTTCTGCCTTCTTTTCTGCTGCTCCACTTTTGCCTTCTTTTACTTTCTCTGCATATGTTTTCTTTTCCATTTCACCACTGTTCGTCAGGATTGTCTCTTCATCCTCCTTTTGTATTTACTCCATAATGTCCCCCAGGAACCATCTCCTTCATTTTCTGGCTCACTCTGCACTGCCATATCTTTAAGTAAATCATTCCACAACCCTCCTGACTGGAGGGTTGTAATTATACATCCATCATATTCTGAGTCATCTCCATCAAACAGGCTTACTTGAAACATTTCCTCATACTCCTGCACATATTCTTTGGTCTTGATATTTGCTTTCTCCTTCATTTCTTTCACTACTGTATCATCTCCTTCTCTCTCCATCTGCCCCCCTGTTTCTCTGGGCCACCTCTGTGCCTGGAATGGAAACAGCGCTGATGAGTAGGAGCTGTTCCCTGGTGCTCTGGGTAAGTTTTACCTAGTTAGTATGAATACCACCTTGGGTCTCCCCTGAAAAGGAGCCATTGAAATAGTGGGACGAAACCAATCAACAATATGTAAATAAACAGATAAACTATTTTAGATGTCTGTTTAATTGCTGTTTTAAAAATTAAGCTGAAAACTAATTAGTTAGTTAGTTAGAAGCATCAGACAAGATGGAAGTTCATAAGTGTGATACAGTCCTGAAGTGAGCCAATAGCTGAAAAAAAATGTAGGCTTAATCAAGGCTTAGCAGATACGTATTTCAGAGACAGAGTATTTCCTGAGAGTAGAATAATGTACCCTGATGATAAACTAATGTGCGACTTAATACACTCCCTAATAAATAACCAAACAAGTGGTTGTAAGGCATGTACAACTAAATCAGTAAGCAGAAAACTCCACACTAGAGGCCTAGACCATAATACCATCAAATAATAAATTGATATGATCTTGGTTTCTGGGATGGTGTTTTCTTTTACAGTTCCTGCTAAGCCTACACCATATAAATTACTATCATGGATTTTTTTTTTGATGAAAAGCATCATCCATTTTCAAATCTCTCTTCAACTTCTCCAGTAACTGCTTTGATAAGCTTACTATATTACAGATCTACCCTCTCGCTTGTAAATCCAAACCAAAACTACATGACCAACTCATAGTCCTACCTCTTCTTTCTTCATTTCCTAGTAATATACTTCTAGCTGGTGACATCCATCCCAATCCTGGCCCCATCTCCCCTCCCCATAGCCATTCACCCCACAAACCTGCCTCTCTCCACATCTGCCACACCCACCCCATCCCCAGTATCACCAAACTTCATCTCACAAACACCTAGCTATCTATTCCCTAAATATCCAAAGCCTCACTAACAAAATTACTGAGCTGCATACCTGGATAGCCCATATGTCCCCTCACATCTTAACCTTATCCGAAACTTGGCTAAAACCACACATCACAAACAATGAAATACTCCCATCTGGTTTCAATATCTACCGCTCTGATAGAATTTCTAAAAATGGAGGTGGCATCACCATCCTTTACTCTGATTGCCTGAACCTCTCACCTATCACCATCTCTATTCCAGACTTTCACCCAGCTGAACTAATTATCCTAAATTGCCAACTTAACCCTCACAAGAAATTTGCCATTGCTTCCACATACATTCCCCCTGGTAAAAATATTCCAGCTGTGGAATCTATCCTATCCTGGTTCTCCCACAATATACCATATAAAACCCTCATCCTGGGCGATGTCAATATTGACTGGCCAAAATGACATGTGGCTCTCCACAACTTAGTGTCAACCTACAGGGTTTCCACCAACTGATAACTTCCCTCTCCCACCTGCACAATGCTTCTTCCTCCAACTCTACTATCGACTGGATACTCACTAACTCACCTAATGTTTACCACAGTCCAACTACCTTACTAAACTCCTAAAGTGACAATCATTCTACCTCCAGCCTATGACACTCTACCCAACAACACAAACCACACTCATACAGAGACTGTCATAAACTATACAACTTCAATACCAACCAATTCAATTAAAATCTGTCTAGTATTGACTGGTCCATCCTCAAACATATCCATCTCAATGAAGCAGTTCTTACATTTAATCAAATTTTCCTAGACACCCTAAACTCCCTTGCCCCACCCAGGAAAATTAGAATCAAATCTAACTTCACACCCTGGCTAACTAAAGACACAAGATCACTCATGCATAAACGTGATAGCACTTGGAAAGCCTGGACTAAAACCAACCCCCCCCCCCCATTACAAAACTACAAAACTTAGGAACCTCGTGAAAAACATATATCAATAAGGGCAAAAGCTCCTGCTATAACTCTCCCCAAATTAATAGCAAATCCAATCCATGTACATTCTGGACTACCTTAAATAAAATTCTCCATCCAGGTTGCCCTTCAAACCCCTCCCCTTACCCAAATAACACCCCTCTAGAAACTGCTACCCTCGTCAATAGACACTTCATTGCCACAGTCCAGAAACTTATACCCTCTAACTCCAAAACAAACAACCCATCTACCTGTACCAATCATCTTAAAAATAACATCTTCAACTTTCAACCTTTTCTTACTTCCTACATTAAATCACTTCTTCTGAAGCTTAAACCATGTTCCCCCTCCTCTGATAATCTCTCATCTACCTTCCTCAAATTAGCTGCTGAATCCATAGCCTATCCAGTATCCCTGTTAATCAATAGAGCTTTTCAGGAAGCAATAGTGCCAGCCATTTGGAAATCCTTTTTCACTATCCCACTGCACAAAGGAGGGAACTCATTTGACATATCTAACTTCCGACCAATTGCCATCCTCTCTCCTCTCTCAAAAATACTCAAAAAATGTATTCATACACAGCTTCTTAACTATCTCCTCCAGGAAAACCTTCTTATACCCACTCTACATGGCTTTCGGCCTAACCACAGTACAGCTACTGCCCTCCTATCATTTACACATTCTGTTGCCGAGGCCTGCAATAACAACCAACTCATATCCTGTCTTTTCCTTGACCTATCCAAAGCTTCTGTCTAAACTCACCAATCTCAATCTATCTGCTACCACCTAACCTTCTTCTCTAGCTAAATCCCTCATAGGCAACAGGACATCCGATGGCTCTTCTTCTGCTCTCCCTACCTTTCATTCACATCCGGTGCACCACAAGGCTCCATCTTGGGTCCCTTCCTGTTCAACATCTTCACAAATGAGCTTCATACATCCTGCAAACAATCTTCCCTAATTCAGTACACTGATGACTCCCTTCTCATCTCCACTTCCACCAATATCTCTGACCTTCATACTCTTACCCAAAAGCCTCTCTATAAATAGAAAAGTAGCTATCTGATAATCAACTCATCCTAAACCCCAAAAAACAAACTCTTGCTTTTCCTCCCGTGTTCTCTCTCCCACCATAAATCCACTTTTATCATCACATCCTCCAATAACACCAACATAAAACCAGATTCCCACACAAAGCTCCTTGGTGCCATCATAGAGGATGAACTTAAATTTAACTTCAAAGTATAAAAAAAACCACCAGAAACTGGGCATGCTTTATCGCAACAGAAAATTCTTAACCTCTAATGCTAGACTCTCCCTGGCTCAGGCATTTCTCCTCCCTTCCCTTCTCTACGCCACCCCAGTACTAACTAACATTCAGTCCACAACCCTGGCTAAACTCCAACAAACATACCACAAAATAACTTACACCATTGCTTTGCACTCAACTGTCTCTCATGGCTAGAACTTCCACAACAACTCCTACTATCACAATTTCGAATCATACACTCCACACTATACAAACCATCCTCCCGCCCTGCTCTCTCCTCCCTAGTATCCATTTATACTCCCACTCATACCCTCCTCACCTCAAACCAGCAACTCCTAGATATTTACCAACCTAAGAAATCTGTCGGTAAACTACTATATAATTCCTCAGTTGCCCAAGCTTGGAATAAACTTCCAACACTCATACGGTCCATTACCCACCATATATACTTTAAAAAAGAACTGAGAATCCACCTTCTAAACACCAAGACTTGCACCAGTCATGACCCTACCTAACTCCATTACACTTCCACACCTTACTCTAGCCTACATTCCTTTCCATTAACCTTCATCTCCTCAGGAATCATACTCCACCTCCTCCTACACCTTCCCACCTCACACATGCAGTTTCACCTCTCACACCTTACACATGTAGTTTTCCCAAAATATTACATCACACATACTTCTTCACCACTTCATTAACTGTATATATATGGCTTTGAACGATGTATTGCTGTACGTACCCTAACTACAAAAAAGTATATATATATATTACTATTATGCATATATCTTCGATCTGATGTACCCTAATTATTTCTGTATTCTGGACTTTGAATTTTATGCATTGTTTAATTGTCTGTAACTGGAGCTTTTCTCCTTGGTTCTCCACCGAAAATGGGTTTCTTGCCCAGCTGGACAAACCTGGTTAACAAATGTCAATAAATAAATAAAATCTGATTGCCCTGGTAAGGGCTGTGCTAATAGCAGACAATATTTCTCTATCCAAAACAACAGTCTCCAGCCCATCCTGGTTGATCCCCAGGCTTTTGATACAAGTCTGTACAATATAGTCTTTCCAGAATGTTTTACATCTGCACTTTGCTTACACACATTGGTCCAGGCCTCATACACCCATCAATGGCGGCAACAAGGGAGTATACTTGCTCTGTGCTCAAACAATCTCAACTGAGTTCTCTAAACCAGGAGTGGTAACTCTATTCCAAGATTCTCCAGGACAGCTAGGCTTCTCACTCAGCCACAAAGTGAGCCAATAAACCTCCACAGACTGACTAGAAAACTAAGAGCTTTGTCCTGTGCCTTATTCTTCCCTCATCACTACAGCCTAGACTAGTGTACTATTGCCATGGGTGTACCCATGTTCTGATCAATATCCTGATCTTTGGACTCCTCCACATTGGGTAGCAGCTCCCTCTCATCTGCAATAAGCAATGCAGTCTTTCCAGAAGGCAGCTATAACCTCTGATTTGGAAAAGTTGATTTTCATCCTAACTGCTTTACACATACCAGCAAACTACTCCAATATAAAGCAGCAATAACAGTCACTTTGGGCCACCTTTACAGCATCTTCTTGCAAATAACAGATGAGCAGCACTTACAGTCCCAGATTCTGCTCATTTCCTCACCAAATATTAAACAAAAAAATATTCGCTAAACTTACAGTACAAGATATTTCATATATTACACTTCAAACTTCCATGTATTCCATATATGTATACTACAATAGTTTACATTTTGAGAAATTACATTCCAGCTATATGAATGGCATGTACAGTACACCAGTCACATTTAAATGAGCTGCCATCTTTGCTCATAGATTCATATACAGTTACCAAGCTTGTAGCCCAAGGGACCATTGAAGAGACTCCCAAATTCTAGGTTGCCTCCAAACACTGTCTAGTTATGTGACTTACTCAGGGACACAGAGTAGGTAAACAAAGGCTGAGTGACTCAAATCTGGCACCACAGGAACCAGGTACTTCACATCCTTAACTCTTTGTACCAACTACCAAATATAGGTATGGCTAAATAATGCTGCATTAGGTGACTGCTACTAATCACTGCCAATAAATACAAAGTCATATATGCAAAGTACTATGGCTATTTTGGTAAGAGTTTATAATTTCATATTGGACACACAAAGAGGGAGCCTTGCAATACAGATGAAATAAAGCAGTGTTCTAGTAGTGTCTTTAAGCATTTTAATATTTCATGAATTACTGTGCTTCTGTTTATAACAAAATATCTATAATGGTTCTTTTTCTTGCTAATCAAAATAATTACTCTGTTACTCTATCAGTACTGTAGTGTGGCCTTCTGACTGTTACTGCTGGCTCTTTTGGCAATTAGTATAGCTTTCAAGTAGTCCTGAACATGTTCTACACTATCATGATTTGTTCTAATGTTGGAACATTACTGCAGAACCCTTCAAACAGTTAATGATCTTCCTATCAAATTAAGCACTATAATATATTTTGTTTGCTCTGAAAAGTACTTTATCTTAAATACTAACCTACTCTAGAATACAACCCTGACACAAAAAGTCTGAAAAACTTATACAAAATCCTTTCCACCTTGCTCACAACTCATTTTCCTATTGAATGTTGTATCAGTCCTTTTTAGAGTAGGCTCATAAAATATACATTTTCACCTCTTGCTATCAGATGTGCTGCACTGTTCACTCATTTTAGATTTTATATTACATCTTTTTCCAGTGAAAAGCTATATTATATCCTTTATGACAGTGCATTCTAATTTTCCCACCATATTTTAACTTGGTTGTAATTCATCCTTAGTAGCTCACTGTGATGATGAGATGCTGTTTTAGCAGTACAGGTCTCTGCATGTTAGCAGGATGCATGGCATACAGGGACAGAGACTAGACTATGACAGCTGAGCAAGATTCAGAAAATAATGTAGGCTCTGGGAGCCAGCTAGGAATGAAGAGAGAGAAGGGCTGTTATCTGCTTGTCTTTCTTTGAAATGAGGTTAAAGGGCATCATGAGGCACATCTTGACCTAATGAACTTCTGGTGGAGACCTTTCAACTAGCAGTAGCTGTCTGCTTGAGATGGGAGGGCAGGTCCACATCTGGGACTACTTCAGTCATAGAAGTGAATGATGGCCCCATACAATAGCATTAGATATCATTAAGCCTGGGCAGTTATACAAACCTCACAGGTGCCATTAGGGTGAAAAACAGAAAGGTTCCTGATACCTTTTTACATTACAGCCATACCATAATTAGCTCTTGTCCTAAAGGGAACAGACAGGGGTCCATTTATGTGGGGAATGGACAGATAACAGAAGTATGGGGGAATCAAAAAAGTAAATAAAAATAAAGAATAGTGTCCTTTTGGGTGTCATCCAAGACAGATTTCATTTATCACTTTAATCTGTGTAAAGAATTTTTATATTTTGCACATATTTTCTACTTTTATTGTAAATGGCAAATCCTGAATCAAGCCCCCCAGGTGTAGTCTACTTTCTTAAATAAATATGTGAACAAATAGATGAATAAATAATTCCTTAAACTGGCAGAAGGTACTACAAAATATTATAATAAAAAAAGAGAGCTCATTTTGTCATTAATTTGTTTTGTTAACTAGGTTAGAGTTTTGTTAACTAGATTAGAGGACTGGTACAGCACTCTTTACCTTTTTTAACCTCAACCTGTGACATCAGGAATTACAAAACATACCTTAGGCAATTAAGAAACATACAATGTAAACATCACTGATACATATTGACAGATTCATTCATTGCACTATTTAAAAGATAAATATAAGTATGCAGTCAGTTTCATTTTCTATGTGGTTTAATTTATCACAGACAGCAAAGAAAAAAAATGCCATATCAAAGAAGTCTAGAAATCAAACACACGTACACACACACACACACACACACACACACACACACACACACCTCTCAACTGGCCATATTTTCGCAGAATGTCCAGATTTTTTGGCTCATATTTTTGGTCTGTTCTTCATAAAATTTATGGTTTTCTGGTAAATCACTGTGATGATCTGAGGACTGAAGTCACTAAATAATGACATACATTTGAGTTTCAGACTTAAAATCCTTCAGAAAATGTATATTAAAACAAACCCTGTTAGTCTAGCAAACTTCTATTTTATAAAAGCGTTATTTAAAATATGTCTCTGTTTTTGAGCCTTTGCCACACCCCCCCACCACCACCATTTTGTCAGGCTTTGTCCAGATTTCTTGCACTGAGTTTGAGAGTTATGCACACACACACACACACACACACACACACACACACACACACACACACACACACACACACACACACACACACACACAAAAACAGTCTTAACTGGCTTGACATTTTGCTATTAGGAATAATGGCATGTTTTAGAATATTTCTTGTCAGAACTGGATGAAATGAAACATTGAAATAGAATGAGTCATTTCGGAAGAAGTTATACTCTGTGTTTCTATCAACAAACATGAGATGAGATCATATCTGTGGAATGTTTTAGAAAGAATAGTATTCAATGATCTCATGATCTATAGAAGAGAGTAAGACATCATGTTCCCATTTTTTTATGTATTTGCAATTGTTTATGAGGTGTATTGATTGACTGTATCCATGTATCCGCTTAGTAAGTGATGTCATGGCTTGAATAAAGCATGCTTAGAAAAATAAATAGGAGACTGGGCGTTTTCTACCTCATCATGTCTCAACAATGACAAACTACAAATACAGTTGTAGCCTTTCCACCTATCTATCCTAAAAGAGAAGAAATTACATTCTGCTTGAGACAATTTTCTCAGCTACAATGAAATAAATGAGTCTATAGAAAATCATAACAATGTAGTAATTATTTTTGAAAAGACTAAACATTTTTTGAAGTTCCTGAGATTTTCACAAAGCTGATGATCAGAGCACAATGAAGGAAAATGAGCAGGAAGAGATGATACCAAAGCACTGTGACAGTTTCTCTGTAGCATATATTTAATTTATTTCCTTTCATAACTTTTCAGCATTTTGGAAAGGTATGGGCTCATTCTCCAGGCTGTCATATAGATCTTTTAGGTATTTATTGCAGACTACATAATTATGTGTATGGGCATATGCATTGCATTACATTTAAATAATAGCACCATAATATTAAATAAATATAAATTTAAAACTGAAAACTTCATCTGGAGCTACATATATCCATTGTCTACAAGAGAGCAATATTATTTTCCCAGTTAAAAGCAATTCTGATGCCAATAACACATAAAGCACAGGTTTTAGTAGTATAGCTTGGTAGATGTCGTTTCATTACTGCAGCACATTAGATCCTCTTATCGCATTCTTACAGCATGCTGCCACATTAAATAATTAGCTTCATTATTAAACACACATCCTACAGTGGAAACATATATCAAAAGGCTGCATTAATTTTCACTGTAATTCACAGGACACTCATTATATGTAAAATGAAGATCATCATCTTATATAACACTTCAGAGAGTTCCTTTCGAAAAAAAAAAAAGTAGCTATATTCTGAGACACAGCTTAGATCGCATGTCTCAAGCATCATAGGTCAGATGAACAAGAATGTAAGTATTTAATTTAATTTTAATCTTTTATGAAATGCTTATTCACTTGAAAAACTCAATTATAACCCTGCATTATTTTATATGGTTTACAGTCAAAAGGCCGACATTGACATGCACGACAGCCACCTCTTCGATCATGGTAGGAGCGACAGTCGGAATGTCAACGTTCATGTGTACGTCTGTTTAGAAGGACATACACAGGGCAGGGACTCACAGCACTGATGTAAATGGGAGATTTACAAACTATGGTCGACAGAATTTGTCAACTTTGTTGCGTCGACCATGCAACCTACTTAATATGAATGAGTCGACGTTTTCCATAATAGATGACTTGTACTCTGTTAGGAATTCAAGTTTTAGTATTTATTATTTTATATGAATCCCCACATTTTTAATGACTATGTCAGGGTTTATGTCATAGGATAATATATTAACAATTTAAAGTGACTGGCATGCTGGAAATAAACCATCCACATTGAATCCCTGTTCCAGTTGTCAGTGCAGCATCAGATTAATCATTATAGATTTCAAATGTGAATTCTTCATATTTCAGGTACATATCTCATATTAAAAATGCATCAGTATTGTGTTTCTAAGGACACAAACAACGCAGTAGCCATATATATCCACAGGCTTCCATGTGCATTATTGTTGACTGTGATAAATTATTCATGTTCTCATTGAATTCCTTAGGCAAAACACAAACTGACAGCTGTGAAGTATTCAATGATGTTACAATATATGAGTCAATCAGTTAACTATAATACTATAAATTATACCTGATGAAGGAATTCACACCCTTTGTTACAATAAATGTTCCTAGTACCCAGTTCGGCATAATGGCAATACCTAACAGTAAAAGCAGAATTAAAAATGCACATGCTCCGTGGTGTATCCCTTAAATGTTGAGAAAATAACTGCTAAGATTGTGAAACTGCATTTTATAGTTTTATAGTTAGTTTTATATTCAATGTCTAAACATTCTAGTTTTCAGCTGTTGATTTGTTTTGCAGCACAATAGGCACAGACAAGCACAGTCCACTAAGTAATAATAGCTTTTGCACAGCATGTGATCAACTGATCAATAATAACAACATTGATAAGATGGTACTGAATGGAATAGTTTACTCCTCCACATTGAACTACAGGCCCTGCGGTTTCTGCATGAACAAGAATTTTGAGAAGGAGGTAACTATTTATTTTTCAGTCATGCTGTGGATTAAAGCATCCCTTTATTTATGCCCTATATGTTCAACTGCGTCAGAGTTTAGTAAACATGCTCCTAATATATGTTCCAGTTATAGACAGTCTCAATATTTCTTAAAGTTTGTCCACTGCATGCTAGGCAGACTCCAACATGTTGGAATAAACCTTAACTCTTGATTTCCAGGATAACTCAAATCTCTTTTGGCTTTCATTTCCAGTAATTATTTGCAAATGTTCAAAAAGACATTTCATTTTTGTTTCTGGACAAAGACTTATCTCATACAACTTTTCATGAAATTTATTGGTTTATTTTTGTATTTGTGTTGCAGACCAAGAAGAAATACATGTCCATATTTCTGATTTTTTTCAGATTATTCGTGGACTCATCTCCTTTTGTTACCTGGGAAATACATCAACAAAAATCAGATAGCAAGTGAAATGTAATATTTTTTTCATACATATGTCCTCATACTTCTAAACCACTAACAAGTCCAGGTAACTTTCCTTGAAAATCATCATCATCAACACCATTTTTCATTTTCTACATGGGTTCGGGGTATCATATCAACTGTTGCCATAACTCTCGATTCAATGCCACTCTCCTGCCTTTTTTGATAGTTATCAAAATGAACCAAAAATGGAAAAACACCACACTGGAGGCAAAAATAATGTAGTAAGTGCTTTCATTTACTAGAATAAATAAACTTCTTCAGACATTTTCCAACAGAAAACAATGTCCTTAAATACAATAAAAATAGTGACATCATTTCCTACACAAACTACCCCACCTCAGTTTAAAGCACCAAATCATTTTCCTTAAAAATTCCTTGTACCTTAAAAGATTATCAGATTCAAAATAGGCATTATGTTAAATACAAACAACTCCTTAACACATTCTTTTCAAGTAATATAGTGTATATATATATATATATATATATATATATATATATATATATATATATATATAAATGTCCTCATTTCATATGTCCCATAATGGGAATCCCACCACCTGTCCCAGGTACTTTATTTCCATCACCTCTAGCTCCCTCAATTACTCTGCTTTTACTGTCCAGGTATTTTGCATACCATACAGTGGTACTGGTCCCACCACTGTTTTGTACACCTATGTTTCAGCTTTTTTGACATTCTTCTGTCATATGCTAACCCTGATACTCTGTGCCAGTTGGATGTAGCCCTTCTGATTCTAACTTTGACCTCCTCATTCAGACTTCCCTTCTCCTCGGTCACCCCTCCCAGATACTTGAAGCTGTTAACTTCTCCCACTATTTTCCCTTCTATTTCATCTCAGCTTTTTCTGATTTCCCCCATTTTCTATCATTACAACTGTCTTATCTAAACTCACTTTCATCCCATGTGCCTTATATGCATTCCATTCCCCTATCTTTTGTGGAATTTCTTGTTTGGAATCTGCCTGCAATGCCACATCATCAGCATACAGCAAATTTGTTGAACTTTCCACTCCCATTTGTTTGCTAATTTAGACCACCATTGGTAAGAACAATGCTAGGCTCAGAACTGAACCTTGATGCTCACCCACTCCCACTGGGACCCCTCTGTGAGAATGAACACTGTTCGTACTTAAGTCAATGCATCCTTATACATAGCTTGCACTAATTCTACCAATGTTTCAGGGACTTTGAACCACCCCAGGGTTGCCCGAATCAGCTTTCTTGGGATCTGGTTATATGCTTTCTCCATGTCTAGGAATGAACATTTGGACTCTTTCCTCATTACTAGCTTCTTCTAAAATTATCTGCCTCACTGCAAACATTGGGAAAGCTGTGCTACATCCTAATCTGAATCCAAACTGTTTGTACTACCCTGTGTATTTGTTTATCAATCACCCTCTCCAGAAAGTTCATGCAGTATGACAGGAGTTTGATACCTCTGTCATCTCCATGATTATGGATGCCCCCTTTGTTCTTGTACACTGGTACTACTATGCACTCTCTCTAGTCATCTAGGATATGCCTTTCTCTCCATACTCCCATGAGTACTCTCAAGATTCTTTTCTTCCATATCTCACCCAACATCTTGATCATATTTGCTGTGACCTCGTCTGAGCCTACTGCTTTCCCCCACTTTATTTTCCTTAGTGCTGTTCTTACATCTTATAGTCTGGGCTCCTTGTCTTCTTCTATTTTTGGCTGTGTTTGGGGCAGTATATCTTCTGTGGGGTTTTCATCATTCAGAAGCTGCTGAAAGTAATCATTCTATCTACCTTTGATGTCCTGTGGACTGGTGATCAGGTTGTTGCTGACATCCCTTATGAAGATGCCTGGCTATCTTTTTTATCTTTCTGCCTTTGCCTTGCAACCTTATAGAGTTTCTTTGTGTCAACTACTGAGTCACTTTCCAGAAGCTGGTAAAATGCCTCTAATGCTTTGTTGTTTGTTATTGCAACTCCGCTCTTAACCTCTTAGTTAGACAACCAGTATTCCTTCTTAGCCTAGTACATCTTTTCTCTCTCCCACTTTTTCCTGCACTCCTTATTTCACTTTATGACTTCCTAGACTTCTGCATTCTACCACCAGCTTTCATTATGTATCTTATTCCTATACCTGGCTCAGCTGTATATCCATTCTGTAGTCCTGTTTTGAGGGGTGCCATTCTTCTTTAACTCCACCAATTTCCCCTTCTTCCTGAGGTGCTACAGTCCTGCGTAATTCTTTGAACTCTTCAGCTTTCTTTCCAGTCAACTTAGAGGTCTTCAGCTTAATCAATGTTTACCTCAGAGCCTTCTCTGACAACTGCCTGCAGCTGATTGTGGTAACCAATGGTTTATGCTGTGGGTCAACTGTTTCACTAGGGATGACTTTACAAACATTGAGTCTACACCTGTACCCTTTCCTAAACAGATTTACCTTTCAGACTCCACTATTACTGTCAGCATCTACAACTATTTGTTCATGTTTTGTGCTCTCCATGTCAACTGTACCACCACTAACACAAGTATCACCCCCGCCATTATCTATGGAAACTTCTACTTCCTTAGGTCAACTATTGCAGGGTCTGTCTTGCAATTCTTGTACTTAATTTGTGACAGAAGAGAGCATTCCTTCTCATTCATCTAGTCATAAGCCTCTACAATTTCTACCTCCATTATGCACTGCTTATCTATATGACCTAACAAGTCTTCCAAGACTAAAGAAGTCTGTCAAACAAATTCCCTTCTGAAAGAAGGCTCTTATTTCCTGCAACATATATCATTTTGTCTCTGTCAAAGAGTAAATCCAGAATTTCAGAGGGTTAGACAAAGCATAACAATATGACATCTTGCAACCAACCTGAAAATTAAAGTTCTGAAAGAAAATGGCCTCTAATGTTGACCACCTAGAATGAAGAGTATGCAGGTCTCTAATATTCAAAAATAAAAAAACAAAGAAACTAGTGGTCTTGAAACTTTGTTGATATGCCCAGTCACAATAATTTCCCAAAATCATGAAACCAGGTATGTATGCCGTGGTGGTGCAGCGGTAGCGTTGTTGCCTCACAGCAAGAGGTTCTCCCATTCGATTCTGGAGTGTGGGGAGTGCCTTCTGTGTGGAGTCTGCATGTCCTCCCCATGGTTGGGTGGCATTCAAAAGACATGTGTAAATGGGTGTGCCTTCGTTGAAGGTTGGACGTCAAGCTGGCACCTCGGCATTCGTGAAAATCTACTGCCAGTTATTAGCAACCCCTAACAGAGAAAAGCCAAAAGACAAACAACAACACCATGAAATCCCAGGTAGTGGTCCAAAGCAACAAGCCTTTATTCATCACAGAGAAGACATCCTCAGTAACAAAAAAATCAGAAATAATGATTGATAAAATATCTTTAATATTATATGCCTACATTTTCAGCTTTTACAAACCGAAGAGAATGGAAAAAAAAAGATGGTGAAAGAGAAAAAAAATCAAGGCTGGAAAATTGATACTGCTATTGTTTTTAATATATGCAAATCTGTCAGATACTATTTGTAATAAAAGTGCCCATCAAAATTTGGACAATACTAAAATCAATTCCCAGAACTATGAAACTGCAAAAAGAAAAGACTGGATATGTGAGTTCTGACAAATACAAATGACATACTGTCACACAATGCATGTGAATAAGCCCTCTAGTTTAAGGTAGCAAGTGGCCAGAGTGTAAGTCACTTGGCATCGGCTAGGTCATCAGCAAATTTCATATACAATCAGTTAACAGCATCTTGATTGAATAAACAAAAGGTAAAGGCATACACTATACAAACACTATATAAACAATCAATCATATAAATAATGAACTAAAAATATATGTAAAAAACTGTAAAAACATGCTCTATAAAATTAGATAGTGAAACCTTTTCTTAGGAACAGGGCTTTGAAATATTGATTATTATGTTTGCTCACATCTTCTAATATTTGCACATATATTTTACAGTTTTACCACTATCTAATTTTATAGAGCATGTTTTTACAGTTTTTTACATATGCTAACTGATTGGATATGACCTAGATGTATCATTATTTAAACAAGAGCAGCAGTTACTGTAGTATGTCTGAGAAAGCAGAGAGGACTCTGTGAAAGCTCTCACATGTTTTATATTTTTACTATTTTGTATTAAAGTGGTGTTTTGCCGTGTGTATTCCAACGAGTTGTTGGCTTTTTTGGATCATTATTTTATTTATAACCATGTTTCTTGATATCTCACATTTTATTATAATTTATAAATGAATGAACATGGATTTTCATGTTTCACTGAGCCATCAAAGTATTTTTACTTTGTTGCTTCCATTTCTGATGCCAAATGATGTCCCTGCAGTCACCAGCACCTTTAAAATTGTAGGTACAGCATTCTAAAAACTGGAATCTCTGAAGTCAGCATTTCTGAACTGTATATATTTTTGAGTGGCCTTGAATGCTGCTTCTCAATCTCACAAACAAGAAAGAAATCAATTATTTAATACATTTCCTATTAAATAGAACAAAGAGGATGGATTGCTGGAACATGTTTTCTGAAGTGCTTCATTTGTGCAGCAGCAAAAGTCTGACTGATAAGAATCATTTTGGTAACAGGTTTTCAGAGGGAGCCCTACTGTTCGCCACCACATAGCTGACTGACATATGTCACACCTGAAAAATCGTTAGCATCCTATCATGGCAGCTACACTGACAAGATTGAGAAGGCCATTTACCTCACTTTCTCCATCTACAACAAGTTTGTGCAATCTCAGTGATGGCATGGAGTATTTGCGCCATTTCGGGGAGTGCAGAGAGGCTTGTTTTTCATGTTTGGCACCCTTGCTAGTGTTGTTGCTTTGACTACTAGCCTCCCAAGGCTCTAAAGTTTTATTGTTTTGAATAATATAATTATGTGTCAATTAAATATGATACAACTATTCACAATGAAATTATTTTTTTAGAAATGCTTCTTTAATGCAGCAGCAAAAGTCTGTGATATTAATCATTTTTGGAGATGTTTTCAGAAATGCTTCTTTATTGCAGCAGCAGATATCTCATTTATATGAATACTTTTTGAAGAGCTTGTTTTTGGAAATTATTCATTTATTTATTTAACATCTGTTTACCCGGATGATCTCACTGGTTCAGAAAGAACCCATTTTCAGTGGAGGTCTGGGGAGAAAAGCTACAAATTACAGAGAAATACAATGTTTATTTACTGAAATAGCAAATGTCTTAGTGATATGAATAGGTTTAGGGTGCCTGTTTTCACATTTTTACTGCTGCACTAATGATGACAAACCTTTTATATTAGTTTTGTACTTTGTTTTCTCACTGATCTTCTTTTTCTTTCAGCTGTCCCCATTAGGGGTCGCCACAATGGATCATCTGTTTCCATTTCTTCCTCTCCTCTGCATCTTTCTCTCTCGCACCAACCACCTGCATGTCCTCCCTCACTACATCCATAAATCTTAACTTAGGCCTTCCTCTTTTCCTCTTACCTGGCAGCTTCATCCTTAGGATCATTTTTCCAATATACTGAGCATCCCTCCTCAGCACATGTCCAAACCAACATAATCTTTCCTCTCTGGCTTTGTCTCCAAACTGTACAACCTGGATTGACCCTCTAATATACTTATTCCTAATTCTGTCCACCCTCATCACACCCAGTGCAAATTTGAACATCTTTAACTCTCCCACGTCCATCTCTGACTCCTGCCTTTTTGTCAATGCCACTGTCTCCAACCCATATAAAATAACTGGCCTCACTACCCTCTTGTAGACCTTCCCTTTCACTCTTACTGGTACTCGTTTGTCACAAATCACTCCTGACACTCTTCTCCACCCACTCCATCCTGCCTGTACTCTTTTCTTCACCTCTTTTCCACACTCACCATTACTCTGAACTGTTGATCCCAAGTATTTAAACTCATCCACTTTCACCAACTCTACTCCCTGCATACTCACCATTCCTCTGTCCTCCCTCTCATTCACACACATATATTCTGTCTTAGTCCTGCTCACCTTGATTCCTCTCTTCTCTAGAGCATATCTCCACCTCTCTAGGGTCTCCTCAATGTGCTCCCTACTCTCACTACAGATCACAATGTCATCTGCAAACATCATAGTCCACGGGGACTTCTGTCTGATCTCGTCTGTCAACCTGTCCATCACCATTGCAAATAAGAAAGGGCTCAGAGCTGATCCTTGATGTAATCCCACCTCCACCTTAAACGCATTCGTCACTCCCACTGCAGACCTCGCTGCTGTCACACTACCCTCGTACATATCCTGTACCACTCTTACATACTTCTCTGCCACTCCCGACTTCCTCATACAATACCACAACTCCTCTCTGGGAACCCTGTCATATGCTTTCTCTAAGTCCAAAAAGACACAATGCAACTCCTTCTGACCTTCTCTGTACTTCTCCATCAACACTCTAAGAGCAAACATGGCATCTGTAGTGCTCTTTCCTGGCATGTTTTCTCACTGATACTAAAAAAAACTTCTGGGAATAAGTCTGAACAATATTAAGTTTTGGGGAAACTTTTCTAAAGTGATTCAGTGGTTTTGGTATATCTCAGTCTACTTTTGTTGATAAATATGGTTAATAAAGGCAATAGAAAGAGCTCATATTTTTGTTTTTAATGTTGATATTATTTTTACTAATTCATTAATAATTGTCAGTTTTGTTCAAAATTTACATGATACTCAAGTGATTTTTTTTTCAGAAGGCTGTTACCAATTTGGGCACAGTCTCTAAAAAAAACTAGCCACACGTACTATAGCTTTAAGAGAAGATGTAGATGGTGTATGAGTCATGTGACATATGATGTGGTCTGTGTCTTCGGTAAAGTATTGAAGTAAATGTGTGTGTGTGTGTGTGTGTGTGTGTGTGTGTGTGTGTGTCTTACTCACCTACCCTGAAATGTACTAAAGAATGTCTGTCACTAACAGTGCCATGCCTCTCAAGTGTACCTCATTACGAGGAACGTACCTCATTTGGGGTCTTAAAAAGTTCATGTTCCTCCAAGTTTCTCAAAGTTCCACATTGAAAGAGTCTGTCACACATTCAGTGTTAGGAATTTTTTAAGTGAAATCCATGGTAAATAGAAATTCATTATATTAATTAATTAATTAAAGGACCTTCTTTATAAGTAAAACCAGCATATTTTAACCATTCTATGACCTTCCTAGTTGAAGTTGTTGGTAAGCTGTTAGCAAGTGTTCCACATTTTGTCCATTTGTTCCACATTATGAAGGCGGGTGGTCCTCATTTTGGAGCTGGAAGGTTGAGAGCTATGAACAGTGCACATCTGTCACTAACAGTGAGTACCTGAACTGTACTAGTTAATGTATTCCTTTGAGCATTGTAAATTAACATGGCTCCTTGGAGATTAAACAGAACATGCGCAACTATTAGCAGATATAATAGCAGAAAGAAAGAAAGACAATATTTTTGTGTTGAGACACTATTTATTCATCTACATTACTGATTTGGAAGGCTGTAGTTCCTCCTCCATTTTCCCATTTTATGAGGCTGTCTTAGTAACAAAAATGATTAATTTACCACCAAACCAAGTATTCACTTTACTAAAAGAATGATGCCTCAAAATTTGTATACTTAGTTATTATTATACAAGATACATCCCTGGCATAGGATGCTGCAGAGAGCTGTAGTTCCACTCAAAAAAAAAAAAAAAACACTGAATTGTTTATAAAACATCACAATTTATTTCTGTATGAAGTGGAGTGCCATTATCATTTAGCAGATGCATTTTCTTGATTTAATAATAAATGACAAGACATACAATCACTACAAGTACACAATGTCATAATATTTTTCAGTACAAAGTTACTTACAATATGTGCATTTGTAGTTTAGTAGATAGGGTGCTGAGATATTGCATTTGGTCATATTATGTTCCTACTTTCTACAGAATTTAGACTTACAAAGATTAAGAACATTACTCACAGATACATTCTGATACAATGTACTTTAAATACTGGCATACATTCAAATCTGATGTAAACAGACTGTGACATAGCAGTTTTAAGAAATATATGTACCCTCAAAATGTGCAACTTGCTAATCTGCAAATTTAATATTCATTATACAATAAATGTCCATTAATATGTAAAAAGGAGTATGCTGATTGGTCAGCCCAATCAGCGTGCCCATTGTATATATATCCAATAAAAATTTTACTTTTCTTTCATTTTTTTAAATAAATTTAAAAAACCGAATACCTCAAATGAACAAGAAAGATGGTACAGTGAAAAATAAAAGGATAATCAGGTATGTTACGCAAAACTAAAGAAATATTACAGATTATCCTTTTATTTTCTCTGTCCCGTCTCTCCCAAGTGTTAAAAGTCTCCTGTTTTTTTTTTCTTAATTAAAAAAAAAGGGCAACACAGATCTTCCTTTCTCCATTTCTTCCTTTGCACAGCACTGATGTACTGTGTAAGCATGGGAACGCAAGTCCCATAAGCATGTGCAGTACATCAGAAAAGCCCTAGGATACCAGATAAAATGCAGAAGAGCAGTACAGCACTGTTATACAAAGACATTATTTAAAAAACGTAACTATTTTTTTCTTAAATAATGTCATTGAAAAATAGCAGTAACCGATGCCGTTGTGTGGTATATTGAAGATTTACCCATGGTTGGCTTTATTTAATTACTCGGGCTTCAACCACATGATTAATCCACACCTATCATAGATAAGTCTTCATTATGCAATGACTCATCATCATCTCCTTTCGGCTGTTCCCATTAGGGGTCGCCACAGCAGATCATCTGTTTCCATTTCTTCCTGTCCTCTGCATCATGCTCTTTCACACCAACCGCCTGCATGTTCACTCTCACCCCCTCCATAAACCTCATCTCAGGCCTTCCTCTTTTCCTCTTACCTGGCAACTCCATCCTTAGCATCCTTTTCCCAATATACCCAGCATACCTCCTCAGCACATGTCCAAACCAACGCAATCTCGCCTCTCTTGTTTTGTCTCCAAACTGTCCAACCTGAGCTGACCCTCTAATATACTGATTCCTAATCCTGTCCATCCTAGTCACACCCAGTGCAAATCTTAACATCTTTAACTCTGCCACATCCACCTCTGACTCCTGCCTTTTCGACAATGCTACCGTCTCCAACCCATATAACATAGCTGGTCTCATTACCCTTTTGTAGACCTTCCCTTTCACTCTTATTGGTACCCGTCTGCCACAAATCACTCCTGACACTCTTCTTCACCCATTCCATCCTGCCTGTACTCTCTTCTTCACCTCTCTTCCACACTCACCATTACTCTGAACTGTTGATCCCAAGTACTTAAACTCATCCACCTTTACCAACTCTACTCCCTGCATCCTCACCATTCCTCTACCCTCCCTCTCATTTACACACATATATTCTGTTTTAGCCCTGCTGACCTTCATTCCTCTCCTCTCTAAAGCATATCTCCACCTCTCCAGGGTCTCCTCAACCTGGTCCCTACTCTCAGTACATATCACAATGTCATCTGCAAACATCATAGTCCACGGGGCCTCCTGTCTAATCTCATCTGTCAACCTGTCCATCACCACTGCAAATAAGAAAGGGCACAGAGCTGATCCTTGATGTAATCCCACCTCCACCTTAAACATATCTGTCACTCCCACCGCAGTCCTCACCAATGTCACACTACCCTTGTACATATCCTGTACCACTCTTACATACTTCTCTGCCACTCTCGACTTCCTCATACAATACCACAACTCCTCTCTAGGCACCCTGTCATATGCTTTCTCTAAGTCCACAAAGACACAATGCAACTCCTTCTGACCTTCTCTGTATTTCTCCAACAACACTCTCAGAGCAAATATTGCATCTGTAGTGCTCTTTCCTGGCACAAAACCATACTGCTGATCACTAATCATCACCTCCCTTCTTAAGCTAGCTTCCACTACTCTTTCCCATAACCTCAAGCTGTGACTGATCAATTTTATCCCACTGTAGTTACTGCAGCTCTGCACATCACCCTTATTCTTAAAGATAGGTACCAAAACAATTTTTCTCCACTCCTCAGGCATCCTCTGACTTTCCAAAATTTCATTAAACAATCTGGTTAAAAATTCCACTGCCATTTCTCCTAAGCACCTCCATGCTTCCACTGGTATGCCATCTGGGCCAACAGCCTTTACATTCTTCATCCTCTTCATAGCTGTCCTTACTTCCTCCTTGCCAATCTGCTTCACTTCCTGATTCACTATCCCCACATCATCCAACCTTCTCTCTCTCTCATTCTCTTCATTCATCAGCCCTTCAAAGTACTCTTTCCATCTACTCTCCTCACTTGTGAGTACGTTTCCCTCACTGTCCTTTATCACCATTACCTGCTGTACATCTTTCCCAGCTCTGTCCCTCTGTCTAGCCAATCGGTACAGGTCCTTTTCTCCTTTTTTAGTGTCCAATCTCTCATACAATTCTCTATATGCCTTATCCTTAGCCTTCGCCACCTCTCTCTTTGCCATGTGCCTCATCTTCTTATACTCATGTCTACTTTCTTCATCTCTTTGACAATACCACTTCTTCTTCGCCAGCCTCTTCCTCTGTATACTCTGCTGTACTTCCTCATTCCACCACCATGTCTCCTTGTCCTCTTTCCTCTGTCCAGATGTTACACCAAGCACCTTCCTAGCAGTCTCCCTTACTAGCTCTGCTGTAGTTACCCAGCTATTCGGTAACTCTTCATTGCCTCCCAGTGCCTGACTTAACTCTTCCCTGAACTCCACCTCACAATCACCCTTTTTTAACTTCCACCATTTAATCCTTGGCACTACTTTCACACTCCTCCTCCGCTTCTTGATCACCAACATCATCCTGCAGACCACCATTCTATGCTGCTTAACTATACTTTCCCCAATCATCACTTTACAGTCTCCAATCTCCTTCAGACTGGCCCTCCTACATAGGATATAATCCACCTGTGTGCATCTTCCTCCACTCTTGTATGTCACCCTATGCTCCTCCCTCTTCTTAAAATACGTATTCACCACAGCCATGTCCATCCTTTTCACAAAATCCACAATCATCTGACCTTCTGCATTCCTCTCCTTAACACCATACCTACCCATCACTTCCTCATCCCCTCTCTTCACTTCACCAACATGCCCATTGAAATCTGCTCCAATCACTAGTCTCTCACCCTTGGGTACACTCACCACCACTTCATCCAACTCACTCCAAAATTTTTCTTTCTCATCCATCGCACACCCAACTTGTGGAGCATATGCACTAACAACATTCATCATTACACCATCAATTTCAAGCATCATAAACATCACTCTATCAGACACTCTCTTCACCTCCAAAACACTCTTGGCATACTGTTCTATTAGGTAACCCCTACCCCATTTCTTCTGTAATCCACACCATGATAGAACAATTTGAACCCGCCTCCTATACACTTGGCCTTACTTCCCTTCCATCTGGTCTCTTGCACGCACAATATATCAACCTTCCTTCTCTCCATCATAGCAGCTAGCTCTCTCCCTATGCCAGTCATACTGCCAACATTCAAAGTTCCTACCCTCAGTACTACACTCCTAACCTTCCTCTTCTCTTCCTGCCTTTGGGCATGCCTTCCCCCTCCTCTTCTTCTTCGGCCAACAGTAGCCCAATTTCCGCCAGCACCCTGTTGGCTGACAGTACTGGTGGAGGTCATTGTTAACCCGGGCCTTGACCGATCCGGTATGTAATTATGAAAAGTTCTCCGCATCAGTAATTTTTGGCAGAGGTTTTACGCCGAATGCCCTTCCTGATGCAACCCTCCCCATTTATCCAGGCTTGGGACCAGCACAAAGAAATGCAGTGGGTTGTGCATCCCCAGTGGCTGGGGATTATACAATGACTGACAATTAAAATTCAAAAAGTAGTGTGCTGATTGGTCAGCTCAACCAGCGTACTGGTTGTAAACCCGAGCATATACCAATGAAAAAAGATCCAGTTGCCCAGAATGCCTTCCATTAATATATGTCATAAAATTTCACTTTATTTTTTTTTATCTGAAATAAATAAACGTACAAAACCAGAGATTTGAAACCAACGGCAGAGACGGGACAGACAAAAATAAAACGATAATCAGGCACGGTATGTAAAACTAGAGAAACATACCTGATTTTCCTCTTATTTTCTATCTCCCATACATTCAAAGTCTCCCGGTATCTTTTTTTTTTTTTTTTTTTTAATTAAAATCAAAAAGAAAAAAGGCAAAAGGGATCTTCCTTTCTCTGTTCCTATACACAGTGCCCATCACGCAGCACGGATGCACTGCATAAGCATGGGAACAACAGTCCCATATGCATGTGCAGTACATCAAAAAAGCACCAGGATATCTGAGGAAAGTGGAAGAACACTACAGAGCCATCATACAAATACATTATTTAAGATAAGTAAGTAATTTTTTCTTAAATAATGTCATTGTATAATACCAATAACTGACTCCGTGGGGTGTTATATTGATGATTTACCCATGGTTGTCTTTGTTTAATCACTCAGGCTACCCCCTCGTGATTAAAACACACCAACCATGGGTAAATCTTCAATATATCACACCCACTTCATCGGTTATTGCTATAATATATCACACAGACATCTTTGGTTATTGTTATAATATTTCTAATGCGACAGTCTTAATATAACACATTTTGTTACACAGAAACTCATCGTTCTAATGATCTCAAAATAGTTCAATGAAATCAACAGTGCATTTAAATAGATTAAAAGGCTCATCATTTTTTTCTAAGAAAAAAATGACTTTCAGTAGGGATAAATTCACATTTGCAGCATGGTGGAGATATTTAATGGAGTAGAAGTGTATAATGAAAGTCTGACAGCTGGAGGAAGAAAGCTAACTAGTACAATAGGTCCAGGTCAGAAAGGGAGGGAGGGTGAAGTAAGTTTGAAGAATATGAAAGCAAATCTGGTATGAAAGTTTAACGTGGAATTCATGTCTTTTTCTTCTTTACAGACAAGTGAGTGAAATAAAGCATAGACAAGGCTAACTCAGTGTGATGAATGGGATACCTGTAAATTCGATTTTTTTCAAAAGTAAATTTAGTAATAACAACCTTGGAAAAGTTCAAAAAGATTTATGAAAATGGAGAAGACAGGTCTAGCTTGGTTTGTGGACTTTTACATCAACTGTCACAATTTAACTCTCTTCCTCCACCTTCAAGTGTAACTTCCCTAACTCCCACCTCAGATAATGTACGTTTTTGAACAGTATACATTTTTAACACCTGAAATTACAGACATTCAAATAAGGAAAAAAAATAGCCATCCTAATATTCTCATAAAGAAAGCTGTGTAACAAAGCATATAACTTAATTAAATAAAAATCATTAACATAAGTATGCAGGGATTTTAAATATAAATACTAGCATATAATAAATTATTATAATAAAGTATACACTATGACATCAATGGTGTATGCTTGGCTACACTGTTCATGCAGAAGGCTAGAGGGAATCAATATGAAAGAAATTAAGGCGTGTGAGAAATGGGAAGAGGTTCCATTCCAAAGAAATCACAGAAAAAGCACCAATAGAGACCTGTTGACATTTTTTCTGCATTAACCAAGAAGGCTTATGATGCAGAGAAGCTACTGAATTGCTCACATGGGCAATGGCAAAAATGCCTCTTCTATAATTTATTTATTTACTTACTTACTTAAACTGACGTCACCGACCTGAAGCCAGTATAAGCACAAATACGCAATAATCTCGTTTCTTTTTTTTTTTCTGCACATCTTAGGAAGTGATTTTTACAGATTTGTGTTTGTACAGGCTTCAAGTTTTGGTGACATCAGTTCTGTCACTTTAATTTGGTTACTTTAATTTGTGTTGGTCACTGCTGCCTTGGAAGTATTGTTTATTTACTTACTTTATTCATTTACTGACATTGTAGTCTGCTGGTCCAACAGTACCTTTTAATCAGGTCTAAAACTGCAGAATTCCTTCACTCTGGAATAAAATCCCAGTCCAGGTTAGGCAGAGTCCCTCATTGACTCTCTTCAAGAGGAATCTTAATGAGTGGATGGGAGATCATAGGTTTACCCCGGGTATCACTTCTGTGTCACTGTTAGACAGAGGCACATTATACTAACCTCGAAAAAGGGCATAGCAAAATTAATTTAAAATGGGTGGCGAAAGCCAAACACACTCTGGCTAGGCTTATAAATGCCCTAGGGCAGATAGCCTAGTATGAACCTATGAACCTATAATTAAAAAATCTTCAGAGAGATAATACTGTATACATAATATTGCATCATCTTTACAGTATCAAAAATAACAGTGAGTAAAAGAGGGACTTGGAAAATATACTAAATAACATTTAATATCAATTACAGGAGCAGTCAAGAAGCAGTTCATAAAGAAAAACAATAGTTTAATTGTCTTTTACTTCCATCCATTCCTTCAGCTAGTTTTTTTGGCCTGCAATTGGTGTGAGCAGGAATTACTGTGGTGGTGGTTTCAAAATGATGCCTGATCACAAATTAGGGATGGTGGGAGTTTATGCCAAGGTCAGAGGTCAATGGGAAGGATACGTTTTATAACAGTATTTAACTGATTCTTAAATAAGCTGGGGGACTGGCTGAGTGTCTCCTTTTAGATCATGACCAGGTTCTAAACATACAAAAGTATACTGGAATTGTAAGTAGTGGTAAAGCAAAAATCATTCCTGGGATTCACAGACAACTGTAAATCTTCCCAGACAAACCCAAATGAACCCAGAGGTGAGGTATTCAACAATGTAGAAAAAAATAATAACTACCCAATGCTGAAGGTAGCTGGAATGAAGATATCAAATCCACCAACATGTAAAATCCAATGTTTTAATGAATAAAAGTGAGTGCTTTTTCAGTGCTCAACATTGCTTCATCAGACAAATAAGCAACAATCAGCTTCTACTTAAATATGTATTACAAATTCAAATCAACCAATCAGATACAAAAATTCAGTATCCTAAGTACCATACATTCAACCTCACTCATATCTGCCTATTTGCAAAGATTCGTGGCCTTTTCTTGAAATTATGAATACTTTAACACATGAGAATTATTTAAATTTTATGACAGTAGATGTTAAAGATTTGTATTCATCTATTCCCCACTTAAAAGGGATCAAGTGGGTACGTTTTTTGTTTCGTAATAAGGGAGCTTCAATAACTGAAGTGGGACTCATGGAAGAACTGTTAGATCTAATTTTATCTAACAATTTCATCACCTTTAACAATAGATATTTACTTAAAAAATTGGCGTGGCTATGGGCATCTCTTGTGGGGCCAACTTCGCCAGCCTAGTCATGGCTTACTGGGAGCAGGAATATATCTTTAACAAAGTAACAATCAGAGAAAAAAATATGTCATTATACCAGATTTTTGGATGACATATTTATTTTATATAGAGGTGATGAATTTAAAGCAGATGACCTATTCGCTTATTTTAATTCTACCACTCAGTTTTTGTCTTTTACCTACAACTTCAGTGTTAACAGTATAGCCTATTTAGATGTGGACTTAATCAAGGATAGAGACAACAATTGTTTTGTAGCTAAGATCTTCAGGAAAGGAACCTACTCCAATGCGTTTCTACATTTTAGCAGTTGCCACACACTACACCAGAAAAAAGTCAGTAATTAAGGGACAATTTGTCAGGGCAGCAAGCATGATTTCAAAGGATATGGATTTTGATGATGAATGCAAGCATTTAGGGGACATGTTTATTAAAAGAGAGTATCCCCAATACCTGGTGGCAGGGGTGACATGGGAGGTCCAATATAAAAGATCTAGTGGATTTTACCAACCCATTTTAAGTTCTAGGAATAGATCAGGCCACCCAAGTAGGAACACAAATGAGGTTTTAAATACATCAGGGATGGCGCTATATGGTACGCACAATTTAGTCACTATGTATAGCGTGAGTGCCCGGGAAATTTATTCCATCTTGATCAAAAACTGGGACATCGCCCAAAATGATAGTAAAAAGTTGCAAGAATGGCCACATATTACCTTTAAACGTGGATCTAATTTAAAAAGCATTCTGGAGAAAAAAACAGCCTACCTTACACACAGGGCAGGGATGTTTAAATGTTTTATGTGTAATTACTGTAAATACATTGATGTCAGACAGTATTTTACCATCGAGGACAGAAATATAGGATGAAATCTAAACTTGATTGTCAATCTAAACTTGTGATATATGCAGCCCTATGCCAGAACTGTCCCGCCTTTTATATTGGCAAAACTGAGAGAACACTAAGAGAGCAGGTCTATGAACATCTGTATGGCACTAGTAGATTAAAACTAGAAAATGCCTTAGCAAGGCACATTAATGAACATCCACAACATTGCTTTAAATTTAGAGCAATTGATTGTATTACATTGGATGGTAGGGGTGGCCCAGAAACATTATTATTGGAAAGATTAGAACTTTTGTGGCAATTTCATACTAATGCTTACCATTACCATGGGCTGAATGAAACTCGTTCTATTTTTTGTATTTTGAAATTAAAAAGTTTAAGCAGATAAAGTTATGACCTTATAATAATTGGGTTCATTTAACTAATAAATAGATGCATTTGTATTTATATTATTCATATATTTTTTAATATATATTTCTCAGTTTTTACATGTTGCTATAATTGAGTTAAATGTACTTTATTTAAAATATATTTTGGTTATATTCCAGATTTTTAGTATGAACTTGAAGGGTTAAATGTTTGGGTATATTGTATGGGAGGGCTGTGTGTTTTTACTTATGTCAGACTGTCACGTGACTCATATAATTTGTATTTAATTGGTTTCAGTGTAAGCAATTATATTTGAAGAAGTCTTGCTACAGAGCAAGATGAATAGTGCTTCATATTAAAGTTCATTCAGCAAGTGACCGGTGTGGTTCTTCAGCAGGTTTCTTTCATATCAGGATACATTATAGATCATTTGTTTGCAGCCCATGCAGAAAATGTACTGGCACAAATGCTAATAGTCACACAATGGTGCTGCTGACCACCTCATTAATCCTTGCTTTTAGCAACACCCAAGGTTGCAATTGTATCAACGCATGTGGTACATTGTTGTGTACATGTCAGATATGACAACACGTGTATGAGACAAGACACCATGTAATCAATATGAATTTATATTGATGTGTGTCACAGAGTATTTAAGGATGGTATGTAGACACTTGCACACCTTTGCCACACTGTAATTGTCACTGTGATGGTAAAATGTGAACTGTGCCAATGGTTGATCTGCTAACCTACAACACATGTCCAATACATCAACAATATACATGCAAATGTGCCATACCATGTCATTCATGCTACTCAAAAACAAGTACCGTCATGACTCTGTCATAGTTCATGTTGGGGCAAATTACTTGAGATGCACCTCTCTGGATTATATGAAGAGAATTATAACTGAACTCTCACATTATGTGTCCCAGGCAGGTATGACACTAATCATAAGAAGCATTTTGCTTTCACCCAGGATGATGCCGCAATATAAACAACAGAGGATGGACTTCAACAATTGGCTTAGCTTCTGGTGTCAATCTAGGGGGAACCAGTATCTCTCAGTCTGGGGTGACATGGTTGACAAGCCAAGCTGTTTTGCCAGAGATGGTCTACAACTGTGTCCTCTAGACTGTCTGATACTGGCAAAGGTGCATGCCTCCACCATTGTGTCTTTTTTAGGCAATGTCAAAGGAACAAAAGTTTTGATGTAACAACATCCACTGGAGGCTTAATGCTAGGAGTGTAAACATGAAGCTGCACCAGAGGATACTGCCAACCTGCTAGGTGAAAGATTTGGTGCAAACTTCAACCCCCCTGCCCCACCGGCTATACCCCAAAGCATAGCTGACACCAGTCGTTTTCCTACTATCTCTAGACATCAGGTCATACCTGCACACTCCAAGGCTGAAAAACATGGCCTCAATGGTGCCAGTTAACATCTCAGGTTGCTTACTAAGCAATCTAAAACAGGACAAACTGGACCTAATTAGTGTCCTCTTTAACCATAGCCTGAGAACTGGCTTTGTTCCAGTGGAGTATACAACAGAAGTAGTAATCTTGTTGCACAAAGGGGGGGTGCACCAAAAAACCCTGGGAACTATATACCTAAAAGTCTAACCAGTCTCATCTGCAAGGCCATGGAAAGCATCATCATGCACCTTATCAACAAGAACATAGGTGACCTTCAAACTCTAGAACCAACCCAATTTGGCTTAATTAAGGACTGACCATGCTTATTACACTTAGTAGACTTCTTCAAGAAAGACAACAAAGTTCTGGATGAAGGTAAGACAGTACATACCGCCTATCTTGATCTAGTCAAGGGTTTTGACACAATCCCCCACTCAGGTATCAATAAGAAATTCCCCCAGCTGGGGATTAACCCTTAAGTCACTAGATTGATAGCCAATTGGCTCACCGACAGAACACATGCTGTCATGTTGGTGACTCAACCTCTACCAGTAGAGTTGTCATCAGTGGTGTATCACAAAGATCTATGATGGGCCATTATGTTTGGTATCTATTTCTTGGAAGTTTAGACTAAATTAGCTGGTCTTTGGATTACCACATTTTCTGATGATTGCAACTTGGGTGCAATCATTGAGTCCTGAATGATGTTAATATATTACAAGATAGGCTAACAAAGACAAATGATTGGTGCTCAGGCTACATGGTCTAAAATTAAATGCAACAGTGCCATTATTATTGCCTTTTGCAAAGTGAAATTCCCTGCTAATTACAGTATTAAAAATGCCCCCCAAGCTCAGACCCAGTGGTGCAAGACCTGGGAACATAGGTAGACAGCAATCTGAACTTCGACCACCATGTTTCCACAGTGGTAAGAAAAGTCTTCTACATCATACAACTCATAAGTCAGGGCATTGCATCCAGGTCTGTGGATGTTATAACACAACTGTACTCAACACTTATCAGACCACTAATAGAGTACAAGGCTCCCTTTTGCATGTACCTCACCTGACATCTGCAGCAGCTGGAGAGACCACAGGGGTTTCTCAACAACAAAACACAGGGTCTATAAACCATGCCATGGCATACATGGATAGACTGAAAATACTGGCACTGTACTCTGTATCATATAGGCTGCTGAGAAGTGACTTGTGGCTGGCCTACAGGCCAGTCTATGACCCTGCCCTGATGGAAATGTTGCACATCTGCAAATCTAATGGCTCAACAGTCACTCGCTTTAAGGATCTTATCCTAGCCTGTGACATTAATGGAACATACTTGAGAGACAGCTATAGTTGATAACATCAGCAGAGTCTGTTGAGAGGAAGATGGTAATAGCAGTATCCCACATGCGGTTGTAAAATGCACTCTCTAATGTCAAACAAATGAAGAAACACACACACACACACACACCAGTTGACTGCAGTGAGAGCAGAACCCCTACCTATCTAAGTACACCAACTAGAGACCTCTGTATTTAACACAAATACCACAGTACAAGTCTGACTTGGTGAGTGCTGGACAACACTTTATAAGTGATGACATCAGCAGTGTCTGATGAGGAGAAGATAGTAATAGAAGTGTCCCACATGCTGGTGTAAAATGCTCTCTTTAATGTCAACCAAGTTTGAGAGTTATGAACACACACACACACACACACACACATGCTGACTGCAGTGAGATTAGAACCCCTACCTAAGTACACAGACTAGAGAACTCTGTACTTAATGCAAGCACCTCAACATAGGTGGATGAAATCAGCATTGGATGTTTGCTAGAAGATGTTGGGAGGCCTGTCTGAACTGGATAGTTAATCATGTACAACTGTCAATATATTAAAGATCTGTATGTTATCACATTAATGAATATGCAAAGTGTAGCATTTGTTGTTGTGTTTCCAATGTGCATGTATACTTTAAAAAGTCAGGCTTGCAAACTATTTGCAAACAGCTGTCCACATTATGACAAGTATTGAAAAATCTGAATGTGTATTGTCATTATAAAGATGTGCATGGTATATAAGAAACCATTTGTTATTAATTTCTGCAGTGTACTTGATATATTTGTGAGCAAGTACTGACAGACCAAGTTTTAAGTGCAGGTTGGAGGTAACAGATGTGTTCTTTTTTGAAAATTACCTTCCCTTTGGTTGTGTTTTTACATGTACTTTCATGTCATGAAGACTAAATAGACAGCAAACATAAATAATACATGCTATTGTAAACTTTCAGTAGCACACCACTGAGCAGCTACTCTGTGCAATTGATGGCAAAGTGTTTGCATGTGTGAGATGCACATTTCTACTGACTTTCCTGTTTATACCTAATTAAGCAACAAGCAATGAGCCTCATTGACAAACTTATGAGAGCTGTGAGTACTGAGTGTATGAAACATACTTGCTGCTTAGTTGGCTCTGTGAAATAAGGTGTAAACGCACTGACACATTTCTTTTGGAGCCCAGATGATATACAGTTTGAATCCAAGTATATGCAGTAGCCTTAAATATGTAGTTATAATTCAATGAAATAATTATTTATTCTACATTCACTGTGCATTACCTTGGAACAGCCATGTTTAAGCTCCATTGTGAGGCAGTAACAGCATCACTGAAAAGCCATTCACTGTCACTTGGTATTGGTGTGGGATGCCAAACTACTTGCAAAAACAGAGGACAAAAAGTGAAGGTCTCCATTGCCTTTTTTTAACTTATGCGTGTTGTGTGTGATTCTATTTTTTGACCAGATTTAAGGTATTAAAATTGAATAGATCAAACACGGGGAAAAACAAAAGGAAAGTAATATAAGAATTTGCAGGAGGGAGGAAGGAAATAACCATAGCTATCCACTTCTTCAACAGTATAACATGAAAATACATACTGAATATTAGCTGAATTTGGACTGCTACCTCAACAAAGAGGGTTGACAACAACACATTCATGTTGTATAGTCAATTGGACTGAATCAAGTGTGTCAAGAAGATGTGTGTGCAGTGGAGAACTATGTATGGGACGATATTTCTTTGTGGGACAGGTGCCCTTTTTTATTTTTTACTTCAGTAAGACAGGAATGTTGGGTAAGGAACTTAGGTACTTCTATGTCAGGTAAGTAGGGTAGGTGAGGAAACAGCTGCAAATGAACAGGCCAAACAAGACAAGACAGGGTCAGTGAGGGACACAAAAGGTTGGGGGACACCATGATTGGGGTTTAAGGAGGGGACAATAGATGCCTATGTCCTTCAATTATGGCAACAGAGAGAATCTAGTCCTCACCTGCAGGACAGTCATCACTGTCCCCTTACTCCATTGGCTGTTGGAGTGCTTGCCATCTTCTCCTGTGGAACATAAGTGAGAGCAGCATCTCCATCCAGTGTAGGTGTGCACTAGTGGTGCTGTGTATGACCCTATGCGCCAACCCTGCCATCTCCTGGCAGGTAATAAAATCCTCACCTTGGTCACTTCTCCTGGTGGTTACTGCTCACTTCTCCTGGAGGTTACCACAGTATCAACTGATGGGGTAGTGCTACCTGATGTGGAGGTCCAGGTAGTGCAGGGGCAGCAGAGGCAGTACTGCCAGGATGGGTCCCAGATGTGGTCAGGAGCCGGTTGAATGGGCAGAGGCTGAGCCATAGGGAATGGCTTACCTCTCTGTGCTGTAAAGCATTTTGTGGTTTGTCAGACATGGATGACATTGAAATGTTTTAATGACATATAGGGAAAAAAGAGATAAGAGTTGGGTGAGAGAAAAAAAACAAGATACAATTGGTACCATCATATGTGGCATACAATGTATTATCAGAATAATAAAGTATTTTATCTTAGTTTTTACATTTAAGTATGCTTCACTACAAATTATAAGTAAAGATAACTCAAAGTAATCCTTGGAATGTGCATATATTGCACATATGCTTGGTCCAGTTATACAGATTAAATTATGTAATATTTTTAAAGGATTTTATTATATATTTGTTACTTGTGGTATTTGAACCCACACAGTCTGACTACAGTACTAGATCTGACTCCTGCAGTTGGCTTGTTCTACAGGCTGAAGCATGCATACTTGCTTTTACAGTTAGGATATGTATGCTTACTTTGCTACAACTGTATAGAAAATAAATAATTTAGCTAAAATAATATTTCTGCTGTGCTGCATACATACCCCTTGCTTCCCTCGGTCTCTCTAGATACTCAGCATGGGCCTCTTTATTCACCATAATCTTTGGGTCAGCTGTGGAACAAAGAGAAGAGAACAGGAAAGCAGCATTATGCATGCCACTGTTGCCTCTATGCAACTTTCTATCCAGCATAAATTCTCTTTATCAGTATACTTACACAACTGTGGGATGTCAGCATTCCTGAACTTATCCAGCCACTGGTTGAGTGTATCCCACTTGCACCTTTTCAGGTCATTAAAGTGATACCTATACTGTTCTCCAGAGTGTGGAATGCACTGAAGACAGCCTTGGCCAGATTATTCCAAGCCTTATACTGGGAGCCTGTATACTCCACCTGCAAGAGCCTTCAGTTGTGTTTTTTTTTATAAGGAGTCCAATGAAGATTCTGGACTCTTCAACACCCCACTTCTGTGTCCAAAATTGGGCACCTCCCCTTCTACCACCAGACATGTCTGACCAGGGAAAACAGCAATAATTAAGGATGATTTGCATCTGGAGCATTTCTCCCCGGGCCTCCGCTGAAAACAGGCTCTGTGGAACCTAGTCGGACATTCCCGGTCAACAAATGTTAAATAAATAAATAAATAAATAAATTTCTGGCCAATGTCTGCTATCGAATTTACTGGTAGTGGGCAAACACGAAGTGCCAACCCCATTTTTGCGATGTTAAACAGAGAGCAACAACGCCAAACAGAGAGGAAACAGTTTTTGAAATTGGGAGGTTAATCTGACACTTGGCATTGCATTAGTTTGAGGTTTGTTTGCTACTGTAATTGTTAGTTGATTTAACTTTGCAGACATGCACTGGGGGCATACATTTTTATGACCTGAGATATTTTTGTGTGGCTTTTTATACTGATATAATTAATTTTTACAATGTGGGATTCAAACCTATGCATGAGAGACAAAACATTTTCTTTTAAAGCAGTGTTTTTCATCCTTGCCACAGAAAAAGCACTTCTCAGACATGCTCATTATTAGCATATAAATGCACATTACAGAATGAGGTGTTAACAATGTATGTGTGTGACCTGACAAGGTCTTGGTTTATACATCCCTGTGTGTATGAGTAATACTGAAATCTGAAGACCATCCAAGGCCAGAGAACACAATTATGATTACAGAAACATATTAGTCAGTATATCCTCACTTACACAACTAATTCATATGAGTTTATTAAAATTTAGTGTACAACCCTTAATAAAATTGGGAGTGTCTAATATTTTTTTCATGCAAATTTTAATATAAAGTAAAATGCAACAACAACAAAAATATTTGGAATTTTCTGTATTAGAGTCCAGAATCATCTGCACTGCAGCCCAATATTTACATCTGCTGCCACAGGAATAGCTCATAGGGTCATAGAATCATAGGAGATCACTAGGAAATCAGACCGGAGGTTGTTTCAAGCCCAGCCATTTCATCCCAGTGTAACACCATAGAAATATTAGTTAATGCCTAAGATTGCATTTAGTAATGGCTGCCCATGTTAGGAGGGTTGTGGGTGGTATTTCCAAAAATAATTTACAGTGCCAAATCCACTCATCCTGGTTTCTCTTGAATAGTGTCATACAGATGATCTGTTTCACATAAATAGGTAGTTATCCAAAGATGCAGAAGTTGCTGGGAGATAAATCTGTCCCTACAGTAGACCCTGTAAGTCACAGGCCATATTTAGGTCCCTGAAACAGGTAGCACTAGTCCCATTTGTTTTATGTATATGCAGCAAGTTCATTAGGTTTGGGTTCAAGAGTGCTCTGTAAGCCAGGCATAACCATCCCCTAAGAAGACTATATGATATAGAGTATAGTTCATAGGTAGGTACTAGGCTATATGCCTGAGGGAATTTATAAGCCTAGCCAGAGTGTGTCAGCTATCGCTGCCCCATTGATTAATTAACTGATCCTCTGTCAAGCAGAGCCAATGAAGTGATCCCAGGAGTGTATTTTCTGTCACCCATCAACTCGTCAAGGTTTCTCTTGAACAGCTTTAGTGAGGGGCACTGCCTAATGTAGTTTGGAATGTATCCCTCCAGCATGTTCTATTTATTGTTGTGGTGAGGTTTAGCTCACTAGAGCGCATGGCTCGCAGTGACTTGGATTTTTTTAGGTGGATCATGTCCATCAATGCTGAGTTGGACATGGCTTTGTAAGTCAGGCAGAGATCACCTCTGACTAAGCGATATGCCACTGAGTACTGCCGGAGTTTTTTCAGTCGAGCTACATAGGACATATGTTTGAGGCCACATAGTGAGGTACTTTTATGGTCTCTCCAGCTGTTGGAAGTGTCTTTTGAGATACATCCCAAATGGGGCATTATACTCTATGATGGGTCTGATGAGTGATGAGTAGAGGGGCACTATAACCTCTTTATTTCTAGATGTGAACCCTTTAGTAATTAGATGGGCCACACAGAAGGATTTCATAACTACTTTGGCAATATGATTGTCAAAGGAGAGATTACTATCTACCTGGGTCCCAGATCTCTTATTACCTCTTCTGTATTAAGGTTTTTTGTTTTTCCCAAACGGGATGACTATGTATTTTTTGGCCTTTAGCTTGAGGCCATGACTTTGACACCAGGTGTCCGTCTCAGTAAGGCCCTTTTGGAGGATGTCCGTATCAGCCGAAGAGTCAATTATGGCTCCCAGTTTGCAGTCATCGGGGAACTTGGTTAGCTATAGTCCTCCTGTGTTTGCCTGTACTTCTGAGAAGTATATGCCGAACAGTAGGGGTCCCAGGACCGAGCCCTGTGGGACACCAGTTGTGATTGGTTTAGAGTTGGACCTGGAGCCCGCTATTCTTACCAGGTGAGTTCTGTCTCTAAGCCAGTTGGCAACCCATCTCATGCCATAGGGGTTTATGTTCAGGCTGGTGAGTTTTCCTGTAATACCCAAGTGGGGAATGGTGTCGAAAGCCTTGGCGAGGTCAAGGTAGGCTGTGCGAACAAACTTTCCCTCATCTATGGCTTTGATGACTGTCTCTAAGAAGTCAACCAGGTTTAGTAGGCATGATCTGCCCCTAACAAAGCCGTACTGGGTCAGGGCAAGTGTTTGGAGGTTCCCAATGTCTTTGTTAATGAGTTCCATGATGATGTGCTCTATAGCCTTGCAGACCAGGCTAGTCAGGCTTATGGGGCAATAGTTACCAGGGTCAGTTGTGGCCCCTCCTTTGTGGAGTGGAATAACCATTGCTGTGCGTCATTCTATGAGCATGCAGCCTGTGGAGAGGCTGAGGTTGAACAGTGTGTTTAGGTGGGGGGGTTAGTTTATTCTGTAGTTCATTGCAAGACACAGCCTGGAACACCATCTGGCCCCATTGATGCTGTGTTTTTGGCTTTTGAAAGGGCTATTTTCACTTGTGCGTCTGTGATTTCTGGGACACTACACTTTTCCAGTATTGTTGTGGGCCATTTTGGGGGTGAGAGGGGTGAAGTTTGCACTGACTCTATCTGCCAGGATGTTGGCAATATCAGTAGGTTCAGTATACTTTGTGCTATTTTGCACTAGTTCAGTGTATATCTGTGAGATGCCACTTAGATTCTTAACATAGCTAAATAAAGCTTTGTGGTTATCTTTTGAATCCTTGGCTATTTTTCTTTCAAAATTAGCCTTGGATGATTTTATGAGGGACCTTAGTTTCTTACTGATACTGATCAGGGATGTATTTCCTTCTTGGGATTTGCTTTTTTTCTGATCTAGTTTCCTCCTTCTATTGTATAGCCTGTTTATGGCAGGGGTCCACCAGACAGGTTTCCTTCACTTAGAGGAGTGAGTCTTGGTTTTGCTAGGGATGGCATGATCCATGCATCCTTGTAGGTGCTCATAGAGTGCATTTGTACAGGTTTCTGCATCTTGGGAAGCATTATCATTTAGCTTGGGGACTGTGAAACTTACTGCCTCTGTCTTAAGTACGGTGAAGTTTGCTTTAGAAATTTTTTTT
Organism: Protopterus annectens; assembly: GCF_019279795.1. Taxonomy (NCBI): domain Eukaryota; kingdom Metazoa; phylum Chordata; order Ceratodontiformes; family Protopteridae; genus Protopterus; species Protopterus annectens. The sequence continues at coordinate 1,307,392,453 of NC_056737.1, read as the reverse complement.
TTACTATGGTTTCCTTAGTTGGGGGTGGTGGTGGGATGTGGACATTGTTTGTACTGAAGGGAATGATGATGCATTTCTTTGCATTCAGTTTGAGAACTTAATTAAGACACCAGGTGTTGGTTTGCGTAAGACCCTCTGGAGTAGACCGACATCATTTGGGGATTCAGTAATTGCACCCTCTTTGCGGTTGTCTACAAATTTTTTCACCCACAACCCCTTAACTTTGACCTGAACTTCTGAGAAGTATATACCAAACAGCAGGGGGCTGAGCACTGACCTCTGTGGCACCCCACTGGTAACAGGTCTGCTGGTTGATGTGGAGTCACCCACTTTGATAGTGTATGTCCAGTTTGTGAGCCAGTTGGCAACCCATCTTACAATGAAGGGGTTTACATTCAGTTTGCTAAATTTATCAGTAATGCTTGAGTCTGGGATTGTGTCAAAAGCCTTTGCCAAGTCGAGGTATGCTGTGTGCACTGACTTTTCCTCATCAATGGCCCTGGTCACATTTTTGAAAAAAATCCACCAGATTTAACAGGCAGGATCTTCCCTTGATGAAGGCAAACTGGGTAGGATCCAGGTTTGGAGATCGCCTATGTCTTTATTTATGAGGTTCATAATGATTCATTCTATGGAATTACACATGAGGATCATCAGGTTTATGGGTCTGTAATTCCCTGGGTTTGTTGCTAGGCCACCTTTGTGGAGAGGAATGACTGTTGTTGTTATCCATTCCACAGGAACAAAGTCTGAGTTTAGACTATTTTTGAAAAAGGCAATTAATGATGATCCTAGTTCATGTTCTAAAAATAGTTGGATATTTTCATATTCATTATTAACTTATGTGTTTTAACTGCCACACAATGTCACTTAGCATGTTTGTGTGGTGCCCAACATACTTGATAGAATGTATCCATTTTGAAATTGTCTACTATCTGCTTTCTCTCTGCAGGTGTTCTAGACCTGCAGGTGTTGGAGAAGGATGCCGTGCAATGCTGTTTACTGCATTTGTGCGATGGAAAGCAAAAAAATTCAACAATGTATTCTCTCTGAAATTCAGAATGTCTGCATCCTGTCTGCTTCATTTGTGTGCCATTAGTCTGAGTTTGTGCAATGGTAATTGATGCACAAATGTGAGAAGGAAAGATAAACTTGTTTTATCTATGTGAGCAGTGTTTCTTAGGTTTCATCCTTAAAGGACAAATGTGGGACTTGAACTGTGATCTACACATAGTATATACCATGTGGATTATTGTGTTTAGCAGATGTGCTACACACACATGCTATTCACAGGGGTAGTTTATGTATTTGTCATCATAGATGTACATGGCATTTATTGTTATCCATTCCCAAGTTTGTGTTAAGCAACACACCGTGCAAATACTGATATTAAGAAAATATCTATAAAATAAACAACAGTACAAAATAAATGTTTGCACACATGAAATATTTTTGTAAAAGTCTGTATTTGAACTCACATACCAATGAACCTACAAAACACAGTAAGGGTGACTTAACCCTCTTAGCCTCAGACACAGCTTTGCAGAAGGAGTGAAAATCATTGTACATACAAGTCCAAAATCATCCACAGTATTAGCAAAACATGTGGCAGTTGTACACTTCTGAGATGTTTGTACATGTGTTAATTCCAGATGTAGTGTAATAAGTGATCACACAACCATTTATGAAAATTGTTTTCAGAAATGCAGCTCTGTCTTATCTTTCTATGGTGTTCATGCTTCTCTTATCTAAGCAGTAATCTTTGACATGCAGACTATAAGGCATTTTGTATCATTGTCCGTAAAATGTTTGAGAATATTAGATGGCAATAATATACAGTTGTCAACAAATACAGGGGAGGTTGGATATCACTGAACAGAAACTGTGAAATGTGTACTTACACTTAAAACCTTGATACACTTGCTTCTACAGTTTGTAAGTCTAACCTGGCTGACACACCAACTGGATGTAAGGGAGTGTAAATTGCTGTTGTGTTTTCCTTCTCCCTGCCAGTAATCATTCACAGTTGCAATTAATTGGCAACAAATACTGCCTGCACTATGTTTACATATGCAACACAGAGCCAAGAATTTGGGATTCAGCAAGTATAACGAGTTTTCACCTCATTTGCAGCTTCACTGTGCTCACAAGCCTCAGTCTACACTATAAAAAGGTAACCGTGTAGCTAGGGAACTTAAAGGTGAGTAGACTTGTGTATGTGGAGAACACAAAAGGAGATTGCTATTACTTTGGATTTATCTGCACAGAATAATACTGATCTTGATAATGTATAATTGCAATTTTCAGTTATACAATGGATTTACTCACATATCACTAGGAAAAATTTTATATAGATAACTATATATATATATATATATATATATATATATATATATATTATATATATACAGTGGATATAAAAAGTGTACACACCCCTGTTAAAATGCCAGGATTTTGTGATATATATATATATATATATATATACATACAGTGGATATAAAAAGTGTACACACCCCTGTTAAAATGCCAGGATTTTGTGATATAAAAAAATGAGACCACTATAAATAATTTCAAAACTTTTCCCACCTTTAATATGACCTATAACCTCTACAATTCAATTGAAAAACAAATAAATATGTTAGGGGAATAAATATAAAAAATAAAAAACATACGATAAGCTGGTTGCATAAGTGTGCACACCCTTAAATTAATACTTTGTTGAAGGATCTTTTGATTTAATTACAGCATTCAGACTTCTTGTGTACACACCTGCCATCAATTAAAAAGACTCTGATTAACCCCAAATAAAGTTCAGCTGTCCTAGTAAGATTTTCCTGACATTTACTCAGTTTCCTGCTACAGCAAAAGTCATGGTTCACAGACAGCTTGTTGGAAGGTATCCGTCGGGAGAAGGGTACAAAAAAATTTCCACAGTATTGGATATACCATGGAACACAGTGAAGACAGTCATCAAAAAGTGGAGAAAATATGGGCAATAGTGATGTTGCAATGAATTGGACAACCCTCCAAAACTGATGAAAAGAAAAGACAAAAACTGATCAGGGAGGCTGTCAGGAGACCTATAGCAACACTGAAGGAGCTACAGAAATTTCTGGCAAGTAGTGGTTCTGTACTACATGTGACAAACAATCTCTCATATTCTCCATATGTCTGGGCTATGGGGTATGGAAGCCTTTTTTTACAAAGAAAAACAACCAGGCCTGGCTAAAATTTGCAAAACAATACATCAAATCTTCCAAAAACATGTGGAAAAATGTGTTATGGTCCGATGAGACCAAGGTTGAACTTTTGGGCCACATTTCCAAAAGGTACGTTTGGCGCAAAAACAACACTTTGCATCACCAAAAGAACACCATCCTCACAGTGAAGCATAGTTCATATGTTCATAGGTGTGTACTAGGCTAATGGCCCTGGAGCCTTTACAAGCCTAGCCCACTGAAATGCCCTGACATTGTTCCACCCAACATTAGTTCACATTGCCTCTATCAAGTAGAGCCACTGGAGTGATCCCAGGGGTGAACTTTCTATTTCTATTTCCCATCCACTCATCAAGATTTCTCTTGAAGCGGGCCAGTGAGGTGTTCTGCTTGACATGTATGGGAAGTCTATTCCAGAGCATGGGTAGTCTCTGGGTTATGAACCTGTCCCTCCAGCATGTTCCATTGATTGTGGTAATGAGGTTGAGGTCTCTGGAGCGTGAGGTGTGGAGAGACTGGGATTTCTTTAGATATAGCATTTCTAACAGACCTGGGTCAGACATGGCTTCTAAGTCAAGCAGAGATCGCCTCTTAGTAGATGATATGAGACAGAGAATAGCTGGGGTTTTTTGAGTCTGTCCATGTAGGACATGTGTTTAAGGCCTAGGATCTTCTTCATGAGGTACTTATTTGACATCTCCAGCTGTTGCAGGCGTCTAGTTAGGTACATGCTATGATGTCTGTACACTGGCTCAGCAATCAAGGAGCCTCAGTCCTCACCACTAACACCAGTGAAGGTTGTCCACATTGGGAAGGATAACAAATACACACACAGTAAAGTACAATTTGCCTTAAGAGCACACAGGGATCACAGTCAGTCTGGGGCTGGTTTCTCCCTTTCTCTCCAGATCCCCAATAAGATTCCCCACTGGCACAGCCATAGGGTCCAGATCTCAGCCTCGTGGTCAAGCTAAAATTTCCAGCACCCTCTCTGTCCAACCAGTGCTTTGTGTCCCTGTCCAAGTAGCTGACACCTACACTTTTTTAGATATGAGTTATATACAAACACACAGACACTGCTGGGGAAGGCTGGCACAGATTCTCCAGCTGTGCACCCTTTCTGCCCAGTCTAAAGGGTAGCACCAGCTGCCACCAGTACTCATATCAGCTACTAAAAAGGCCCTTAACAAAGGGTGTCCAATTATTACTGTGCAATATTATTATCCAAATGGTAAGAGTGACCGAACGGCAAAGCTTATTGGAGTGACTTGGACAGTATTACTGTAAGCATGCAATGTACTCTAGAGATTAAATTATATATACACAAAACAGCCACAGTTGAAAGATTTAAAATATTTAATAATAAATAAAAACACCAAGACCATACTTCTTTTTACACAGTGCTAGTCAAGAGTTCAGATATCACAGAGAAATACTTAAAATAATACAGTAGAAAAGTTCTGACATTAATACAGAAAAAAAATTAATCTAATCTTCCTATTTTTGAGCTATATCTAAAAGAAAACATAGTTCTAAAAAAACTTACATATAGAGCAAGACAGTTCTGGTTATGTTGGATGTTCTGAAGACAAAATACAAAATGCTCTGAGTCTCTCTGTCCTTAAATTGATAGCACAGTGGTACTGACTCATTTCAGATTACATCATTTTTTTGCTGGTACCCAGGTTAACTGAAACTTAGAGGTTAATAGTCCTTTTGATTTTGCAGCTGGTTAGGAAACCAGAGCAATAAAAGAAATTATACATGTAAATTCTAGCCATTAACTCTGGCCTCAAAACAATAAGAAGAATTCCTTCATTTAGACATCTCGGCTAGGAGTTTTGACATCAAACAATTACACAATGCTTGACTTATCAGCTTTCCTCCAGCAGAGTGCAATGTGATTACATTTTTGAAGTTCAACATTTAACAGCATTTTCTTCCATTTAAGAGAACAAGCCTGTGGCTTATATTAATATTTATAAATGACAGAATTATCTACAAATTCTAGCTAGCTAGCCTGGCAGCCTTCACATATTTTCACACATGCCAAATGGGGCATTATACTCAATGATTGGTCTAATGAAGGAAGAGTAGAGAGAGGTGATGACCTCTTTCTTCCTGGATGCAAAAACCTTGTTAATGTGATGTGCCACATAGAAGGACTTTCTGACCACAGTGGCAATGTGGTGGTCGAAGGAGAGGTTGCTGTCAACCTGTGTCCCCAGATCTCTTATAATGCCTTCAGTGTTCAGTGGGCTTCCATCAATGTGGTAATTAGTGGCAACTGAGTTTTTCCCAAAGGGGATGACAATGCATTTTTGGTATTAAGCTTAAGGTCATGGTTTCGACACCAGTCATTGGTCTCAGTGAGGCCTTTTTGTAGGATATCTGCATCACTTGGGGAGTTAATAATGGCTCCCAGCTTGTAGTAATCTGTGAACTTGGTCAGCCAGAGTCCTCCGTGTTGGCCTGGATGTATGAGAAGTAGATGCCAAACAGGAGAGGACCCAGGACCAATCCCTGTGAGACTCCACTCATGACTGGTCTGCAGTCTGAGTTGGAGCCCACTAGTCTCACACTGAGTTCCATCTGTGAGCCAATTTGCAACCCACCTAGTGATATAGGGGTTAATGCCTAGTTTGGTGAGTTTATCAATAATTCCTGAGTGAGGAATGGTATCAAAGGCTTTGGCCAGATTGAGGTAGGCTGTATGAACTGCCTTACCCTCATCCATAGCTCTGTTGACTGACTCAAAGAGGTTAACCAGGTTGAGCAGACATGATCTACCTTTCACAAAACCAAATTGTGTGGGATCTAGAGTTTGGAAACTCCCTATATCCTTGTTAATTAAGTCCATGGTGATGCACTTCATAACCTTACATATCAGACTCATCAGGCTAATGGGGCAATAATTCCCAGGGTTTGTATTCGCTCCCCCTTTTAGGGACAAAGGCTGAGGTGAGGCTGTGAGTGAACAGGGCACACAGATGTTCTTCCAGTTCACTTTGTAATTCATGTAGTACACAGCCAGGAATATTGTTAGGTCCCATGGAAGCTGTATTCTTGGCCTTGGACAATGCAGCTTTAACCTGTGCTGCAGTAATGCTTGATGCATGGCATTCTTCCGGTATTGCGATTGATCCTTTAGGGGGGAGAGAGGGGTAAAGTTGGCACTGAATCTGTCGGCCAGTATATTGGCAATATCAGTTGGCTCAGTATAGGAGGTACCATTGTGCAGTAATTCAGAGCAAATGTGGGTATTGCCGTAGAGATTTGTGATATAACTATAGAAGGCTTTGTGGTTGCTTTTAGTGTCTGCCACAATACTACCTTCATAGCTGGCTTTAGAGGTTCTGATGAGGGATCCAACTTTTTGTTGAGGCTAATAAGGGAATTTTTCCAGCTTGAGACGTCACCTTTTTCTACAACAGTTTCTTCCTTCTGTTGTAGAGTTTATTAATGGCAGGGGCCACCAGATTGGCTTTCTTTTTTTTGGAGGAGAGCTTCAGGTTCTGTTGGGTTTGGTTAGTTCCATATGTTTATGTACATGGTCATACAGTGCATGGGTGTATAATTCGGCAGTCATGCATCTATTTTCCATTGGCATGGGTGCCGTGAAGTTAGCCACCTCTGTTTTTAGGAACCCAAAGTCAGCTTTGGAGAAGTTTTTCATGGTAGTTACCTTTGCAAGGGGTGTGGGTGAGATGTGGATTTCCATGGTGATTAGTTTGTGGTTGGATATATCTGGGGAGGAATTGACTATTGGTGTAGAGCAATGGTTGCTCATGTTAGTAATAACCAGGTCAAGGATGTTGCTTCCTCTAGTGGGGGTAAGAATGAGCTGGTCCAGGGCATTGAAATTGATGAATTCCAGGAAGCGTTAGGCCAGTGTATTGGTGCATGAGCATTTTCCCAATTGCTGGAGGGGTAGCTGAAGTCACCTAGTATGAGAGTGTTGGGTTGAATCTTAATAGTTTCCAGGGTGCTTAGGAACATGGAGTGAGTGTCTTGGGACATATTTGGGGACCTATAGCAGGCTATGACCTGAATTGCCATCTTAGTGGTGGCAGTATCATGCTTTGGGGTTGCTTTTCTTCAGCTGGACCTGGGGCTTTAAACAAGGTGGAGGGAATAATGAACAGTTCCAAATACCAGTCACGTTTGGCCCCAAACCTTCAGACATCTGCTAGAAAGCTGAAGATGAAGAAGAATTTGACCTTTCAACACAACAATGACCCCAAGCATACATCCAAATCAACAAAAGAAAGGCCTCACCAGAAGAAAATTAAAGTTTTGGAATGGCCCAGCCAAAGTCCAGACCTAAATCCAGTAGAAAATTTGTGGGGAGACCTGAAGAGGGTTGTGCAAGAGATGCCCTCGCAATCTGTCAGATTTGGAGCCCTTTTGCAAGGAAGAGTGGGCAAATATTGCCAAATCAAGATGTTTTATGCTGATAAGACTCCTACCCAAGAAGACTGAATGCTGTAATTAAATCAAAAAGTGCTTCAGCAAAGTATTAGTTTAAGGGTGTGCACACTTATGCAACCAGCTTATTGTACATTTTTTATATTTTTCCCCTTAAATGTTTGTTTGTTTTTCAATTGAATTGTACAGGTTATAGGTCACATTAAAGGTGGGAAAAGTTTTGAAACAATTTATTGTGGTCTAATTTTTTATATCATAAAAACTGGCATTTTAACAGGGGTGTGTACACTTCTTATCTCCACTGCATATATATATATATATATATATATATATATATATATATATATATATATATATGGGGGTCTACTTCATTTAGTTGAAAACTCATTTAATTGAAACTCAAATGACTGGGACCAATTCACTGAAAGCTCACTTTACCGAAAACTCATTTCACTGAAACTCATTTCATTGAAAGTTATATATGGCCTATTCCCCAATGTAGTGCAATCCTAAAGTCAGTATATATAGTAAGGGGGATGTGGGGGGCAAAGTCCCCAAATAGTTTGGTTATATGTTGTCTTCTGGAAAGATTTATTCATTGCACTTGTAAGTATCCATCTGTATGCTTTAAAACGTTTACAATATGTGAGGGTCTGTGTCCCCCACACCCCCTTACTTTATTTACTAACTCCAGGATTGCACTACAGTGGGGAAAAGGCCATATATAACTTTCAACAAAATGAGATTCAGTGAAATGATTTTTCAGTGAAGTGAGCTTTCAGTGAATTGGTCGCAGGAAACTATCTTTCAGTGAAATTAATTTTCAATTAAATGAAGTAGACCCATATATATATATATATATATATATATATATATATATAGATATATATATATATATATATTTATGTATACATATATTTATATATTTATATATATACATATATTTATATATATATATATTTATATATATATATATATAAATATATATTTATATATATATTAATCTATGCCATAGCAAATGCTACTTTTATCTGTATGACTTTGAAGAAGTTTACTGATGGCACAGGCATTTTTGTTAGGGCATTTTACTTTCTCAGATACACACCTATATTAACTTTCAGCATGTGTCAATATTACAACTGTTTCTCTTTACACTTTTCTGTTGTTATTATCAATGACACACAGATGTTATCCTTCTAGGATGGCACATAGACACCTCTAGCAGAGTCCTAGACACAGGCAGGGGTGACTGGCAATTTCATAAGAAATGACTGTTCTGTGGTAAATGTGTGCACATGTTTTTGGAGAAGTTCGTTTGATAGCACTTTTAACAATTCACTGCTGTTTTATTCCTTTGTTTTGTACAATGTTATTTTCCTGTTGTTTTGCTGTAGGGGAGCCAAGTTCCATTTCTGTGTTGGCACAACCAAGATGTTTTTACAGAGGTTTGCTTTGGTATTGTTCCTTCAAGATGTTTTTACAGAGGTTTGCTTTGGTATTGTTCCTTCAAGATGTTTTTACAGAGGTTTGCTTTGGTATTGTTCCTTCAAGATGTTTTTACAGAGGTTTGCTTTGGTATTGTTCCTTCAAGATGTTTTTACAAAGGTTTGCTTTGGTATTGTTCCTCCAAGATGTTTTTACAGAGGTTTGCTTTGGTATTGTTCCTTCAAGATGTTTTTACAGAGGTTTGCTTTGGTATTGTTCCTTCAAGATGTTTTTACAGAGGTTTGCTTTGGTATTGTTCCTTCAAGATGTTTTCACAAAGGTTTGCTTTGGTATTGTTCCTCCAAGATGTTTTTACAGAGGTTTGCTTTGGTATTGTTCCTTCAAGATGTTTTTACAGAGGTTTGCTTTGGTATTGTTCCTTCAAGATGTTTTTACAGAGGTTTGCTTTGGTATTGTTCCTTCAAGATGTTTTTACAAAGGTTTGCTTTGGTATTGTTCCTCCAAGATGTTTTTACAGAGGTTTGCTTTGGTATTGTTCCTTCAAGATGTTTTTACAGAGGTTTGCTTTGGTATTGTTCCTCCAAGATGTTTTTACAAAGGTTTGCTTTGGTATTGTTCCTCCTCTTTTTGGATCAAACCTTGGTTTCTATGTGACTGTAATATGTTGCAACCACATAACCCTTTTTTACATTTGAATAACTGATAAAGGTTTTTGTTTCTCCAATGGGTAACATTGAAAAACTAATGATATGTGTTATATCTAAGAATAACTTTTATTTATGTGATATTTATCAGTAGTATCCCTCTTTATTGTATTACGTCACCTAGGACTATGGCACCCAAGCATCCCAATCCCCAAACCCCCCCCCCCCTTCAGTGATTGAGAAAACAACATGATCATCCAAGAATTTCAGCAACGTGGTAGCTTTCTGCTTCAGAGAAGATGTAGCGTATGTCTGGATGAATGCAAATTTGGAACCAGACAGTGAACAATGTGACTGCATTTGGGGGATGTAGCAGAACATATGATCATGTGTGTCATAAGGCCCCTGAGATGATTTCATCGGACGGAGGAGAGCAGCTGTAGTGGCCCGTGAATGGCTCACTACTGGGGTGGGCTGTTCCAGATCCCCCACTGACACCAAATGAAGAGTTCCTGTCCATTCTCAGGGATCCAGAGAGATCAGTGGAAAGTGCACAACAGCATGTGATTGATGTTGTTGCTGCTGTTTCAGGGAGGACAAGTATGTCCCAGAAAGAGCTTCCATGTAGGCTTGCATATGTCAGTTTCTAAATATTTCTTCTATAGTAAAATATTGAAATCAGTACTTAAGCTGGTTTAATTTTTTTTTTTTTATGGAGCGAACCAGTTATAGATTGATACAGTTAAGAATGCATTCTGATTCATTACACATTGGCTTGGGGTGGACGTGTCATCCAAGTTTCAGTTAAATGTATTGCTAATGGACATATGTTTGTTTGTGTCTTTCGGCTTTTCCCGGTTAGGGGTCGCCACAGCCGAACTCTGGTCCGCTAATGATTGGCAGTAGATTTTTACATACTGGCTTGCCAGGCCTAACGCACAACCTTCAACGAAGGAACGCCCATTCACGCTTGTCGCTACACAGAAGACGCTCTAAGTGAGAATCGAATGGGCAACGTCTAACTGTGAGGCGACAATGCTACCGCATATAAAGGCCAAAATTTTCCCCATGTGTTACTGTTATTGCGATGATGGTATCCTTATATTTTGCTTAACTTCTTCCAAGACCATCCTCCGTGGCAAGTGTGAAGTCATCTGCTCATGGTAAACCAAAAATTTTTATTTCAGTACTGATGATCATGTCATAGAAATATTCATTTATCCAAATGTGTGAGGGTGGGGCTGTCAGGACTGTGTATGTATTGCCTGTGATAGCAGCACCAGTATTAGTTTGTTAGCATATATTGAACTGTAGTAGTATAGCTATTTCTTTCTTTCCTGTGTTTGTTGCTTATCATCACAGGTGATCATGACAGTGGAAGTGTAGGATTCTTACCACCTGATGTCAAATATTGGCAGACTCTGATGATGATGGTATATAAATGCAGGCACAGTCTGGGGGGTGCAGAGGTTGAATCTGACACAGAGTTTGCCATTCAGTCATCCCACGCAATTCCATCGGACACAACCAGTATGACTATGCACACCCATTTCAGTGAACCCTCAAATATTGGACAGGTGGAGGGTGAGACATTTGATCAGGGTAATGTGGTTACTTAGCTTCAGTGCCTGTTGACTCTGGCTGTAGCACAGTGTGAGAGAGATGCCATGCAGGAGGGTTGTTACAGTTGCTGGGAGGAGACCTGCTGTCTATCCTCCATGTGATCCAGGTGTGTTTTTCCATGCCAATTGAAGTATGTTTAGGGCCATCATAGAGGTGCAGGCATGTTCCAATAGGGCCTCTGAGGAAATGCTTAGGGTTGTAGATGTGGCATAGGCTGACATGTGACTGGCTCCATCGTGTTGCCAGTTAAATGGAATGGATTGAAAGGCACATTGGAACAGGCAGTGGCTGTAATGGAAGGTCTGCTGGGAATGGGGTGGCATCCACATGGGCATAGGTCAGCCACATCATCTGATGTCAACTGATGTGGCCATGCCCAATCCTGCTTACATAGTGGCATTACTTCCACCGCACCATCAGTGGTTGAGATGTCCACACCCATACATGGCATGTCATGGGGTCATGGGCATACTCATGAGGACAGCTCATCCAGCAGGCATCAGTCAACTTCAGGTAGCAGCAGTGTATCTGACTATGGGCATAGATGTGCTAGTGCAATTCCTGGCAGCGCCAGTTCATGGGGTCGGAGATGACGAAGATAAACTATCACCTCTACCATGCACCCCTCACACCTGTCCAGCATACCAGAAGATAGAGACAGCACAGTGCTTGGCTGTGGTCTTGCAGACAGTCACACACCAGTTTTACCTGCAGTACCCATACAGAAACACACACAGACAAGTAACAGTTACATGGGTCAGTGGTGAGGCTTAAAGCTCATTCTGTCTCATTAGCTATTTAATATTTATACAAATGTTTGAGTGTTTCTCTTTCTTTTACACACACCCACTATATTTTTGTCAGCCTAGGCCTCCTGCCCCCCCCCCCCAACACACACACACACACACACACACACAAAACATCCTGTGCAAATGATGCTAACTGTGCCATATCCTTGATTTTCTATCTTTTGGATTCATTGATACACAAGTCTTTGGTCTCATGGTCAGGGTGTATAGCTGACACTGTGTAGTATATCTGTTTTTGTGATGCTGTTTTGCAAATTCTACTGCTTTCTTACAGGCTTTTGTAATGTGTACATTCCTGCCAAACTCTTAGACCAACAAGGCTGGACCATAAATAAAAGGGTAATAAAGACCCAACAATGGGGAGAGGTTTTAAAGATTGTGGTCTTACAGTTGATGGAATAATAGGTTTTCCATTAATATTTTTATGTTTGTTCTGAGGGATATGAAGTCTGAAACTGAAATGTGTGGCATTATTTTCTAACTTCACTCTTTGTGACAATTTTTCATTACAAACATATGACGCCAAAATGTGGACATTCAGTGAAAATCTGTACATTTTAGATGTAAGGCCTATTAGTTGATAAAGGACATGTGTATTTGCAGATGTCAGTGCTGTCACACCTTGATGTAATCGCTGTAAAAAGTACCAACCTTGTACTTATTTACACTACTCACAACCAAGTAATAATTTGCAAGGATTGTATTCTTATACATTTATTTTCTATTCCAGGTTTAATATTTACTCTGGAAATCCAGCAGTTGGAAGAGTTTTAGTTTAGGGATGACTCTGTATGATGCTAGCAGTATACAGCCATTACATGTGTTAGTAAAGGTTGTGAGTGTTGCCCGGCATTAATGTTACTGTGTGTATTTGCACAGAATGAAGGTTTTAGCCTCTTAGGTGGTGTGTGTGTGCTATCCATTGCCTCTTGGCCAGTGTGAGGCCATATTATGCACGTCTATGTCTTCCTACATCTACAGTGGCTGTTGGTTCCCCCTCTGACTCCTCACCTGCATGTGGCTGTGGTGACCTTGCCAGTGGTGGTAGGATGTGTGACCCTTCCCCTTGCAGTTCCTGCAGAAGCTGTTTTCTCAGGTTAACGCTGTGGAGCATGGTATAGATGGTGAATATTTCAGCACATATATAAGGATTGTACTGCAGGGCTCTACCAGATGGATGTAGGCACCAGAACCATGACTTCAGCAGCCCAAACACACACACTCTATGATATTTCTTGTTTGAGCATGTGCCTCATTATAGCATTCTTCAGTTGGTCTGTGTGCATTTCTGATGGGCATCATCAGCCACAGTTCAAGTGCATAACTTGCATCCCCCAGTAAATGACCTGTAGGATATCACCCCTAGTAAACATATCATACAGTTGTACTAGATATGTGAGTCATGGTAATAGCCTGGGTTGCCAGCACAGACACTCAGGATGATTCCCTTAATGTTACATAGAGAGGTAGCCCTTTCTATTTGTGTGCACCCTTCCTTTTTCCCCAGGTGGTGCTTGATTTCTACATGTGTGGAGTCTATGGAACCCAGTACTTCAGGGTAGTGGTACAGGGTAGAATTCCTGCATAGTTCTACCTCTGTTCTTAAATGTACATGGAAAATAAATGTACTCCCTGGCATGCTGTAGCAAAGCATGATACTGGATGCTGGTGCCTGTGACACACCCAGTATATCCTCTGTTGGTCTCTGGAAGGTTCCTGTAACAAAAATTCTAAGTGCTACACATGCCGTAGTTTCCACTGGTATTGGTTCCCCTGGGTTTGCCCTTGCTCTCAGCTGAGGATGACAGAGATTGCAGAGTTCCTATAGTGTTCGCTATCCACCCTGTAGTGCTCTATAATTTACACCTGATGCAGATTATGAAAAGTTAAACAGGGTCTAAAAACCCTTCTACTTCTTGGCATGGTCTATTAACAGCAGCAGCAGCATAAACATGGGCCTGTTGCACATACACACATGAATAAGACCAACAGCAGCCTCTAACAATTTTTCCATGTATCCTAGTTACTGTGGCTGTATTCCAATAGTTTTTGGAATTCACAGGGAAAAGCAGCACTGAGTCTACATGGTTGCTTTATAGCTTGTTGAATAGCTGCTCCATCTTGGATTGGTTGATTAGCATACAATTCAGCTGCTTATGCTGTAATTAGTAGCCACAATGTTAACCATGTTTGTGCCAAGTTGTGCACATGGTTTTAGAGGCCTGTGTAGGGTTTATTGAATTCTGCACCATTATAACATAATTATTAAAACAACTAAAAGGGTTAGAAGGAACTGCAGCATTACAAAACTATATAAAGGTTTAAAATGTGTCTAAATATAAGACTATAAAACCAAGAAGTTGAAGGACTAGATCACTGTTGTTCAATTCCATTGAAAAAGTATTCAACATTCTATGAGCAAGCACTGATAAAATACTTTTACATGTATCAACATTACATTCTATGGACATATAAAAAGACGAGCCATCCATTCAAAATGATGTAAGCAACTATGAAGGGGAGTGCATAATGAAAATTCATTAATTTAAATGACAGAAGAGTCATAAGATCACTCCATTTTTAAACAGTCCACTCCACCCAGCAGCAGACAATACCAGAAGCATGCAAGTTTTATTTTGAATGACATGCAAAATGGAAATAAACCAAATGAACTAGAAAAGTCAGAGACACACATAGCTCAATCAAGGTTGCATGAAAATAATAATGTACGCATTGCGTGCAAATCACTGTATAATGGTATGTAAATGAGTAGCAATATGCTAATCAGATCCATTACATATGCAAATGATGGAAGTAAACATGGCAATGAGATTCATGAATAGTACAGTTAGCCACCTGTGATCAGTTTGTCTGAACACCATCACTTTGGTGTAACATTGTATAATTTCTAAGATGCTAGGAGTAGTTTCTTCTTTAGCTGGTCAGTATGTGTTAGAATCTTTAATAAACATCACCACCCTCTGCACTGCAGAAGAGCTCACCAGCAGCTGACATACTATCACTTCCATGAAAGGGACATTGTTGACCTGTTGTCATGAGGACAAATACTCCATATGATATTTATTAGACATCCTTACATGGAATTAAAGGGGAGGCATGGACTGCCTATCCCAGTGGATACAAGGGTTTCTGCAGCATTATCCATCTTTACTATGGAGGCTTTCTAGTGTCTGGCAGAGGATCCATTAGGACTTAGGCCATGCAAATCCTTACCAGTTCCCAGACCTGAATCTATATAATGTGGTAGAGAATATTTGTTTTCCATAGACATCATACAGAACCACCACTAGGTCAGCATTCTACAACATAGCCCATGGTGTCTGGTATGTCATCTGGAAAGGCTTTCAGTCCATCGAATGCCAGGTGGTTTGAATTGCACAGAGTATTATATATAATGTGTTTGTACACCATCCATATAGTTTCCATGATTTCTATGTTTGGCACATGTGTTCTATGCAGGGTTGCTTTGCACAGGGTCATCTAGTCAGTAGATGCACGTATTGCTACCCATAGAGTCCTAAATACTGTTGTCTCATTAGCATAGGTAGCAAACCACTCAAAGGTGCCCAGTGTTGTGCACTGCAGGGAATGCAGAATATGCCTTGGAACTGTGGCCAATGACTCCCATCCACATTTCCAAGGCTGTGGCACAGGTGATGCATAACACCACACTGCCAAAGACACATAACATCATTAAGTATGTAGATAAACGACAGCTGAATGTAAAAATCCACGATAATACCATGGATAGAAGGCCAATTCCGAAGTAATGAAAAATAATTTATTAAAAAGAAGTCAAACATACAAAAATATTTTCTCTAGCGCCTAGGCAACACTTGCCTTTAACAGAGTAAACCATAATTAATCAAAGTGACTAACTTATATAGTACCACACATCCATTTATCTAATTAATCAATTAAATAAAACATTTCATAATAAAAGCCTAAAATACTTTACTAAACAAAGCTTTTCCATACACGTTCTTGATTCAGTCCTATGGGGCTCATTGTATTAAATTTTAAAATAATAAAAGCCTCCTTTTTTCTTAATATGTATTTTATTTGTTGTTCACTCATCAATATATTACTTTTAACATTATCTAATACTGTCACTTGTAGCCCCTCAGGGCTCCCATTATGATACTCATTAAAATGTATAGTATAGGACTAGTCTTATTATTATTTTGATATCCCTAATATGTTCCTTTAGTCTACAAGAAAACTGTCTTTTAGTTTCTCCAACATAAAATTTATTACAAGGACACTTTAGTCCATATATAACCTACTTATATATTTACATATTTTATTTAGTTTTATTTAATTGATTAATTAGATAAATGGATGTGTGGTACTATATAAGTTAGTCACTTTGATTAATTATGGTTTACTCTGTTAAAGGCAAGTATTGCTGAGGCACTAGAGAAAATATTTTTGTGTGTTTAATTTTTTTCATTACTTCGGAATTGGCCTTCTATTCGTGGTATTATCATTAAGTATGTATATGGAATTCAGAAGTCCTGCACCCACTGCAAGGACATATTTGGTGACATGCTGCAGTTTGCTCTAGAGAACTGCAGCAAGATATCCATGGTTTGCACCATGCTGCAGAACATGGTGCTATGAAAACACTTACAATGCAGGGACAAAACAGCACTGCTCTACATATCCATAGCAGCAGTGGAGGAGGAGGAACAGTGCAGGAAGTTATCCGGGTGAATGGCTGTGGTGGATTCCCATGCAAGGCAGAGCTGTGTGCAGTACATCATAGCACAGACAGAGTTGGCATCTGGCTGACAGCTATGGGTGTTCTCAAGGCAAACATAGAATAAAGCTATGCATGCAATAACACATCCAGGTAATAAAACACAGTACACTAATTGGCCATGCTGTTTATTAGACATCACAGTAGCTGTACGTTATTATTTGCACTGGTGGTGTAGGGCACAGTCACCAGTCACTTGTGACAGCAATGCTAATGTATGTTAAGGGGTCATGTAAACAGATAGGAGTCAGGCAGCATATCTTACAGTAATGGGGTGGAGCTTTCTTTGGTGTAATGCTGGTTAGATGTACTATGTGGCACCAGGGAGTTAGGACTAGAGGCATCTTGCCAAAGAGACAGTGTTCTACATTTGAACCATGTACTGAGAACACTGCCATGGCCCCTGCTGTGACATTCCAGTAGAATTCTGGCTTCCATACCCTGGGAATACTGTATGAATCTGATTGGCTGGCCTTGTAGTATTTGCTGATGCTAGAGACAGAATAGACTTGGACATATCTAAAGGAGTGTCCAAGCCCAGGGACAAGCATAGCCCTGGACAGTGTGGACAGTTGAGATATCTCTGAAATGGCATGAACCATCTGTGTAAGTCTATTATGTGATCACACAGTGCACATCCATCCCCTAACAATGCCATAGAGGTCAGTTGCCCATATCTGCATGGATGTACCAATGGTTGTCAGCTTGCTCAGCAATGCCATCAACTGGTCTGTTCCCAGTGTCTGTACACCACATCACTCTACATGTGTTACAAAGTGTACCACAGTCCCTGCAGTAGTTCCAGCTCCTCATGCAGGCTAGACAGCACACTCAATGTCTCTGACATGGTGGGAGGGTAGGTGTACTGACCATCTGTACCCTGATTACTGACCTGTACATCTACTGGTTAATGTCAAGGGTGGCACCCAGATCTGAGGAATGTTCTGGAGGCATGGCAGTGTTGACAGTTACCTATAACATTCTCCCACATGCTGGGTCCAAAAACCTCAGAGGTGGTGTGACACTCTGATGCCATCTATGACTGTCACACCTGTGTAGCAGGGGTAGGGTTAACACTGACCACATGACCTTCACTCAACACAGGCGATGCTGAAGTATTATTCTGAATTTCAACAGTCACCATAGCTGTAGGTGATTTGACTGTGCCCTAAGTTGTTAGTGACTGTGCTATGTATACAGTGCCATCATTGTCAGACACAGATGACTTACTATCATCATCATCCCCCTTTCCCATTTTTTGTACATGGGGTCGGAGTATCATGTTAACTGTTGCCAACTCTCGATTCAGTGCTACACTCCTGCCTTCTACAACACTCATGCCTGACTGTTGCAGATCTTCTTTCGCATAATCCATACACTTCTTTGCTGGACATCCTCGCTTCCTCTTACCTTCTATCAGTCTGTCCCAAATCTTCAGCATCAGATTGTCTTCTGCTTTCTCCATGTGTCCAAACCACCATAATCTGTTCTTTTTGATCTTTTCTGCAATTGGAGCTACTTTGGCTTCTGCTCTTCTGTCCTCATTTCTTTGTCTGTCCCGCAGTGTGCATCCTACCACCCTTTTCAGGCACTTCATTTCCATCACCTCTAGCATCAACTGTTCTGCCTTTACTGCCCAGGTTTCTGTACCATACAGTAGCACTGGTTGCACCACCGTCATGTACACCATACTTTTCAGCTTTTTTGGCATTCTTCTGTCATAGACTACACCTGACAATCTATGCCATTTGGCTGCAGCCCCTCTGATTCTAGCTTTGACCTCTTCATTCAGACATCCCTTCTCCTCAACCACCCCTCCCAGATACCTGAAGCTGTTTGCCTGTTCCATTATCTTCCCTTATATCTTTATTCTCATCTTCTTCTGATTTCCCCAATTTGCTGCCATTACCACCATCTTATCTGTGCTTACTTTCATCCCATGTGCCTTGAGTTTTGCATTCCATTGTCCTATACTTTACTGAAGTTCTTTCTCAGAGTCTGCCTATAATGCCACATTGTCTGCATACAGCAACATTGTTGATCTGTCTCTTCCGACCTGTGTGCTAATGTAGTCCATCACCAGTATGAACAACAGTGGGCTCAGAGCTGAACCCTGGTGTACCCCCACTCCCACTGGGAACCCCTTTGTGTGGCCGGACACTGTTCATACTTGAGTCATTGGGTCCTTATACATAGCCTGCACTAATTCTACCAATGTTTTTGGGACTTCAAACCACTGCAGTACTGCCCAGATCAGCTTTCTTGAGACCTTGTCATATGCTTTCTCCAAGTCTAGGAATGCCAAGTTGGACTCTCTCCTCATCTCTAACTTCTTATCAAGTATCTGTCTCACTGCAAACATCTGGTCAATTGTACTGCATCCTCATCTGAATACGAACTGCTCATCTTCCATCTTACATTCTACTACTCTGCATATCTGTTTATCAAGCACCCTCTCCAGAACTTTCATGCAATGTGATGGGAGTTTGATGACTCTGTACTGCCCACAGTTGTGGATGTCCCCTTTGTTATTGTAAACTGGCACTAGTATGCTTACTCTCCAGTCATCTGGGATACACCTTTCTCTCCACACTGCTATGAGTACCCTCGGGAGCCATTTCCCTCCTATCGCATCCAGCATGTTTATCATATCTGCTGTGACCTCATCTGAGCCTGTTGCTTTCCCTGACTTCATTTTCCTTAGTGCTATTCTTACTTCTTCTAGGGTGGGCTCCTCCTCTTCGCTCATCATAGGCTGTTTCTGGGCAGTACATCTTCTGTGGGGTTTTCTTCATTCAGAAGCTGCTGGAAATACTCCTTCCATCTGCCTTTGATGTTCTGTGGATTGGTGAGCAGGTTGTTGTTGGCATCCCTTATGAAGAGTGTCTGACTATCTTCTTTAACTTTCTGCCTTTGCCTTGCATCAACTTATTGATATCAAGCATGTTCTAAACTCTTGGGCTGGATCCTCTCCTAGTGGAACCTGTGAATGCATAGATAGTGTACCTGTAGCAAAGCTGGATCATACGTGTGACTTCCAACACCATGTGTCACACAGATTGCTCATAGGTGCAAGTTAGCATCTACAGTTATGGCACATGCTGCTACTAACACAACTGTATGTTACCAACACAGCTCCCATATCCAAGCCACATTCAGGTATGAAGGTTCTCTCACTTTCGCTGGTTAGGGATACCCAAAATTCCTCCATCTCTGTGCTGGTGGTCTACCTCCAGTGCCCAGCCTGTATCTAGTGATTTCCTGTACCTTTGTCTGGCAAGCAGTAACATATCAGTGAACCTGAGACATACTTGTACTATTGCCCTATTATGGCCACCCACTTCAGTGATGTCCTGTACCATTCCCTCCCACATCCCTAATCCTGGAAGGTCCTGTCAGCTTTACCCTTCTCAAGGATATACATGGTATGTGTGCATAGGGCTTGTAGTAGTACTTTTATCTCAAATGTGGTGAACTTCTCCAGCTTTTGCCATTCCTTCATTCCCATGCCGGAAAAGGCATACCTATGCACTGGTATAGTGCAACCTTTCTGTCATATGCTGCAGTGTTGAGGCTGAGGGCATGTTAACTGTGCTTGCTGTCACAATCAGACCTGACATTGAGTACAATGCCCCCTTTGGTATGTACCTATCCAGGCATATCCACCAACTGGAATTTCCACAAAGGTTCTTCACTAAAAGAATGCAGGGCATAAGTAAAATGTCCTATGCAAACCACCTCATGGCCCTATCCCTGTACTTTGTCTCATACAGGTTGCTGAGGCCATTGCCAGACCCACTCTGATGGACCTCCTGCATATCCACAAAACAAACAGCACCAGCATTACAAGTTCTAAAGACTTAAATCTTGCCTGTGATATCAATAGGACCTGCTGGACAGACAGGTATGTATTCCAGAGAATACCCCATCTCTGCAACAGGCTCCCCCTCCATGTGAAGCAGAGCTCCTCCCTAACCCAATTCAAGTGTAACTTGGACAACTGGAAACAGGAAATTCAACCTTGGCTTAGCAGTTATGTCTCGAATGGGCAGAGGCAACATGTAAATTGTTCATCTCCCAGGCCCCTGCTTGTAAATGCCTCATCTCCCAAGCCCCTGCTTACATTTATCAAGGGTACCAGAACTTGTCAGAGATTTGGGATGTATGGCTAGTCTTATAAAGGCCCTTATGGTCATTAGCCTAGTAAACACCTATGCATCTATGAACCTATAAGGTCAAGATATACCTATGTATGGTAAGCATCAGTTTTTACATTTTTCTGTTAATCCATTTTGTCACTGTGACATCCCCAGTCTGGGTCAGTAATCAAGGAGCCTGAATCCTCACCACTGGCACTGGAAAGGGATGTTCACTTGGAACAAAAATGGATACACCCAGTATTTCCAGATGCAGCTCTCTGCATCAAGCACAATTTCCCTTAACAGCACACAGGGAATACACTCAGCCTGGGGTCTGAGTCTGCCCTTCTGTACAAATCCCCAGCAAGACTCCCCACTGGCACAGCTGTAGGGCTGAGTCCTCAGCTGAGTGCCCAAACCAAGTCCTCCAGCACCCTCTCTGTGAAACCAGTGCTTCGTGTCCCTGCTCCAAGTAGCACACACACACACACACACACACACACACACACACACACACACACACACACACACACACACACACACACACCACACACACACACCATATACCTTGGAAAAGCTGGCACAGATTTACTAACTATGCCTCTTCTGCCCCGACTATAAAGTATACTGCCATCAGACACTCCAAAGCCAGCTACTCCAAGGCTCTTGCAAGGGTACCCAATTATACTGAGTGAAATTAATATGGATACAAATGATAGTGTTTGGGCAATGCAATAAGGCTTTCAGGAGTAGCCACAGCTGTCAAACATATACAAGTACTCTTAGAAATTAAAATATTCTCTGAAAGACCAGCCACAATAAAAAGTTTAAATACATTTAATAATAAATAATAAAATGTGAAAATACTAAATATCCATTTACAATAAACATCAGAGTTTCAATCACAAGAAATATTAAAAATAGCACAATAAGTATTAAAAATCACACAGGTGGACAGGTTTACACAGTTACAGAAAAAACAATACTTAACTAATCTCACTATATTTTCCTGATTAATCTAAATAATTATTATTCGCTGGTTACTTATTACAGCAAGGCAAAATTAAATAGGGGAGAGATCTTTGTCAGGTTACAAAAACAGTGTGCTCAGAGACTTCAGTCTCACCTAGTATTAAACATTATTTTAGTGATGGATTACAGAACAACACATATCTGGTCATCCGACTTCTGGTTCCTATGCTTCCCCCATTGGTTAGAAGCTATCAGGATTTAGCACATACGCATTAATAATAAACATACACAGAGCCTTGTTAAAATCTGTTGCAGCTTCTAGAAGTCATAAAATAATTTCAACCCTCCACCCTTCCAGAGTAGCAATTAGCTCACCACAATGACAATGTAGGAAGCTTCCTAGTACAGACATTTTGCCTCTGCATTGAGAACTGTAAGATATAATCTTTATGGCCTGAGCCAGTAAATTTAATTTCAAACTATTTTCAAACTTTGAGATCAACCTCTATTTCAGTATCCTCTGTTAAAACATATACATTTAAACAGTTACAATACTACATGTATATTTCTTTTTCTGTCCAGTAGAACATATTGTTGATACATTTTTAACACGTGCACGTTTACAAATACATTTTCAACAAAAGCACCTGTACAAATCAGTTTGATATTCAAATAACATACAATTCTTTACTAAATTCCTGCTAGCTGTGCTGGCATATGTTATACATCCACTGCCCTACATCTTCTGGCACAGCTGACAATACCTCACATCGTCACACTCACAATCATAGACTGAACTAAGCATTTATTAGTTTCACTTACTGATGTAATGTCTTAAAGTGCCTGCTTACATTAAATTACTTTACTGTTAAGTTTACAGGATATGTGAAGACACTAACAAGTATGGGATTTGCCATGTCAACAGCCATACTGTCATACAGTGTGGCAATGCAGCAGAAGGAGGGACTGCTTAGAACTCTAGCTGTTGCTTCATAGTACAAATGTCAGGCAAAGGCAGTCCTAATAATCAACTTACAAAGCAGATTCAAAAATAAGAAAGGACTGTCAATTCATTACAGATATGTTCACTGCAGCAAATGTTGCAATGCATTTGCTATTTTTCTTCAATGTTGAATTTTGAAATTTGATGCAATTGTGCAGTATAAAAAATATTTCTCATTTTACTGAATACCAGCATCTAATGTTGACTTCATTGCAGTTATTAGATGCCACTGTTTGAATTATCGCACAGGTGTATAATGGCTGCATTTGAGAGATAAGTTAAGAACAAGCAATTAGGCATTAACCTTTTTATCTGCAATGATTAACTGCTGTGTTACAGTCAATTCTGTGCAATGGTAATGGATTACATTTCACTGATTCATATATAGACAGTGTAGTCAATAGTCGTTTTCAAGGTCTGTATATGAATTACCACTGATATATTTGCAACTGAGACACAAACATCACAATTATGTAGAAAAAATTGAAGAAATATTATGAATTTCACATAAGATCCATAATACACCATTATACAGAATGTGTAATATAATATTTTCCCTGTGTTTTCCTTTCATAGACTTGCATAAGACATAGACATGTCATCAAATGGAGCAGCAAGTTGCATGGCAGCATTGCCTTTTTGAAGCAGAAGACCAGTGGAACCTTATAGTTTTGAACCCTGTGCATCAACATTGTGAGCTTTGGGTGATGTGCACGAGGATGAAACATTAGCTGATACTCCAATAAAAGGATAAGTTCTTTACAGAAAATCTATTTAAATGAAATATTCGCAACACAGTAATGTCATTTGTTGAGCAGAAAGTTTAATTTAAATAATCAATGGCACATTTCTTACATAACACTGCCAATTCATTGTATACTTTTATGCAGTGGAAACATCTACTAAAATGAATTATTGTATTACATAATTTCTTTTATCTGGTGGCCATTGTGTGCTAATGCCTACTGTGCAAGAAAACAAGTGCAGATGGTCACATGGGGCAGTGGGAGACAAAATATCACACATGGAATCAACAACGTGTGTCACCAATAATCCTGATTTCCATGCCATTTGCTGCACAAAGGGAGCACTGATGTCTTTCTTATATGAATTTATTGAGCAAGATTGGCGAATTGATGACAATGAACCTGTAAATCCATAAGTATGCTGTATGTGAATTCTTAAACTAAGTACTCATAAATACATGTTGCTTTTATCCAAAAACTGCTAAACAACTCCAAAGAACAAAGTAAAAATTAAAAAGCAGCAAACCAAAGACCAGGAAGGAACCGGACCACAAAACTTGTAAGCTTTCGTTCGTTTAATAAAACACCACAAACTTAATCAGAATAAATACAAAAATCAAAACCACCCTTTAAATACTTGCCATGTGCAAAAAAAATCATCCAATGACAAAATGCTTCAAATAAATTTAAAAAGCCACTGTGATGTCATGAAAAATACACTACATTTTTTAAACTCTGCATATGTATAAAAACATGAAAATGTATACACACAATAGTCAACAATAACAAACTACTACACAGTGTTTCATCAAATAAAGCTCATTTTGTGAACAGCTTGGCTCACTACATCAAAGCCTTTGTAACTGAAGAAAACAATGTTAATAGTTTTGTTTAGTCCTGGAGGGTAGTCTGCTCTTAACACTATCTGCCATTTAATTTCCCTACATTCTAATAAGGCTTTAAAATTACCCACCAAAGGACCACAAACTACTTTGTTTAAAACAAAGAATGTAAATTTCTTAAAATTGTTACATAATAAAACATGTCGTGCTAGTGCATTATTCCTGTCTTTGTTTCTCACTGCCAAAACGTGTTCATAAATCCTTCTACTTAGTGACCTGATGGTCTTGCAAACATAAAAACTGGTGCAAGAATTACATACTGCAAGATAAACAATACTCACAGATCACATGTAAACCTGTTCTTTGCCCAAATAACTTTCTTAAAATGTTTCAACTCAACAGAACCTGAATTGGCTATGTATCTACATTGCCTGCAATGACCACAAGCAAGTCCCAACAGGGTCATTTACCCCATTGTGTGATGTCTTAGAAGTACTTTCAAGTATACTTCTTATGTTACATACCATTTTATAAGTGAACAAAGGTTCATTACCCAGGACTTTCACCAATTCAGAATGTCCAAGCAACACCTTCCAATTTTCCTTAATAACACGCCTAATAATGTCCATTCCATCTGAAATGGGCAATGGGAAGGCAAGCTGAAACACCTTGTTGTTTTGATTCACCCTACTTGCTACACTGAAATTGCCTCTCAAAATGCGGCTAGCTAAGCTGTCTCAGAGTTATAACTTCAGCAACAATGTTACATAACCAAAACAAATCATATCCCCTGGCTGTAAAAATCCAGTCAGTTTGTTAACCTCACCATTAAAAACAGAATCTTCACTGGTCAAATGACTCAACCTTATAAGTTATCCCTTGACAACCCCTCTTTATGTTGGGGGTGAAGACTGTCCCTGTGCAGGTACTGCTCGACAAAGGTCGATTTCCTGTGGATCCTACTACTGAAACTAAAACTGTCAAGTAGTTCCAAATGAATATCCAGGAAGTCTATTGTTTTCCCAAACCCTCCCAAGGTAAAGTTCAATAAACTGGTTGAACAATTCAGGTCTTCCAGGAATAGCTGGAAACTGTCAAGGTTCCCTTGTCACAAAAAAAAACAAACAAAAAAAAAAAAACAAATCAGTGTAACGCCTGTAAAATAAAATGTTCTTAGCCAAAGGATGTGTCACAAGAAATTTCATCTCCCACATAGCCATAACTAGATTAGCAAAAGAGGGAGCCACTCTAGAACCCATGGTCACACCAGAGATTTGCTGAAAAATACTAGTTCCAAACTTAAAAAAAAATACTTTCCAAAATCATTTCTATCAAGGCACACAAAGTGTTGATCTTAACATTGTCAAAGTCAGTATAACCAGTAAATATTACCTAAATAAATCAATTCCAACTTCTTGATCTATACTTGTATAAAGGGAAGTGACATCAATGGTTACAAAAAATATAGTTGAGATATCTAAATTTCCAAATTAAATTCAAGTAACAACTCTTATAGATGCCATGAATCTTTTAAATAAAACCTTGAACTTTGAACAATAGAGTTCAAAATTGCATCTAACCAAATAGAAATTGGTTCAGTCTTAGAGTATGCTGCTGACACTATAGATCTAAAGGGAGATGGGGCGCTTCTGCATTTGTGGTCTTTAGGAATACCAAAAAGAGAACTGCTAACTTTGGATGCTCAACCTGTAAAAACATGTATACTGAGTGTCCAATATTACCTTGACAAAACACATCAAATAATAAAGTGTCAATACGCTTGAAACACAATAAAACTTAATTTATATTGACCTGTTTGTAGCTTCTATGGTCACTCAAAAGATGCAGCATAGCATTTTCATAATCCACAGTATGCATAATGACTAGGGCCCCACCTTTATCTACCTTCATTACTCTCAGATTCTTGTTGGTAGCTAAGTCAATTAATGCTTGCCTCTCTCCCCAAGTAAGATTATCAGTACTGTGGGACCATCTACTAATGTCCCTGAAATGCTGTTCACATAGTGCACCAAAAACTTGTAAGGAAGAGCATAAGGCAGGATTATAAGTACTTCTACATTTACATTGGTCTGTGGGTAAAACAGAAGTAGACAAACCATCAAAAATGAACTTCAAATTCAACTTTAAGTATAACTTAAAATCCACAAATAAATTTACTACATTCACTTTGTTGGAAGGAATAAATTTAAAGCCACATTGTAACACCTTATAGGTGTCATCTGTTAAGTAAACATCAGACAAATTTAAAATGTCTATACAAAAATTTAAGTTCTCTTTTTGTTGTTTCTGTTCCTGTTGTTCCCTTTCTTCCCTTGTTCTTTCTTGTGTGTGGCCTGAACTTCTTTTGACCACCTTGGAGTTCTCTGCACCCCTAATTTGTCCACTAAAATAGGTCCATTCATTGTGGACACAGCAGCACCAACACTGGGAGAATTATTAACAACATTCATGTTGCCAGCATCACACTGACTAGAAACAGAAGTAGAAGCAATTACCTCTGTAAGACCACTAGTACTATCAAATGCAACAGTTGGTTTCACAGTTTGTACTGATGTTAAACATTTAGGTAAAGGATAGGCAGTATTCTCTTTATAGGCAGCCAAGTCCCTCTTCAATTTTCTTTGTTTCCTATTAATAATGATCGCCCTCTGTCTATCTACTTTGATGGAAATACCTTCATATAAAGTAGAAAAGCACTGGAAACATTTGAACCCCCTAATATTCATGTTGTAGTCCAACACAGATATTACAACTATCAATAAGTACTTGAATCCACATGTTGCAGTGTTGCTTGCCATTCTTCAAATAGGCTGATGCCACTAAGCAAAAACATACACTTTCTTTTTTCCCCTGATTTTAATCATTGCTATGTTTTCATAAATCCATCTTTAAAAGTTTCAAAGCAAGCATCAATTATATTGTTACCATGCATTTTACTATCATTGAATTTATGTTCCATATGGTAGATACAATAATATTTTATAAATGTTATATTTGTAAACTTCTATACTGTGTATCAAGGAGTACCTAAGACACAATACCAATAGCATTAGATGCAATAAAGTTTTATATTTTCATAAACAATCCAGTGAGTCACTCATTGTGTGCATATATTTAAGTGTAAAACACAAGCAATAATGCTCACCAGGATGTGACTTCACCCACCCACTCCTTCCTAGCTCCTTCAGGTAAAATCCCATCCAATGTACTACTCCCAACTATTGACAGGGACCAGGCTCTAGCAGCACTTGTTAAAGCCAAGAACACTGCCTCAATGAGGCCCAACAACATTATTGCTTGCCTTCTGAACAGTCTAAAACATGACCTATCAGGACCACTTGAGGCACTCTTCAACTACAGCCTTGAAGCAGGCTATGTTCTAAGAGAATGGAAGACCACAACAGTCATTCCTTTCCACAATTGTGGACCATCAACTGACCAAGGGAACTACTGACTCATCAGTCCAATGAGCCTAATATGCAAAGCCATGAAATGATAAACAATGACATTGGCAACCATTCCAATTAGGCTTTTTTAAGGGAGGGTCATGCCTACATAACCTGGTAGACATTTTGTCAGGATCACCAAGGCAATGGACAAAGGTAGAACAGTGCACACTGTATATCTTGACCTAACCAGTCATTTGAATCAATATCCTACTCGGGCATTTATGACAAGCTCCTTGATCCAGGCATAAATCCCTACATAACTCACTGGACTGCTGAAAGACAGGACTGAAGAAATTAGAATCAGTGAGACCACCTTCACAAAGAGACTGGTCACCAGCATAATATCCCCAGGGCTACCTGCTGGCCCCCCTCCTGTTTGGCATCTTTTTGGAAGTCAAGGCCAATGTTCAAGCTGTCTGGTTCAACAAGTTTGCAGATGACTGTAAATTGGGTGCTATTATAAATTCCCCCCAAGACACCAACATCTTGCAAGAGGGTTTAACACAGGCAAATGACTGGTGTCAAAGTCATAGCCTAAAACGCAATGCCAAAAATGCATTATAATGCCTTTGGGAAATTATCAACCCAATCAAATAACTCCAGCAATAAAACACCTCTAAAAGTCAATTCAGGAGTAAGAGGTCTAGGAACATATTTATATAGCAATCTAGCCTTTGACCAACATACAGCTAAGACAGTAAGAAAATTATTCTATGTTGCCCAACTTACAGGTAAGTGTATGGCATTAACATCCAAGGAAGTTATCATACCAGTCTACATGGCCCTTATCAGACCATTCATTTAATACAATGCCCCCTTTGGCATGTATCTAACTGACACTTGTAAAAGTTGGAAAGCCCACAAAGGTGTCTTACCTGGAGGATTCAGGGAATGAATACTCTGTCTTACCCCGATCAGCTAAAGGCTAGGTCTCTCTATTCAGTCTCCTTCAGGCTGCTGAGAAGGGATCTTTGCCTGTCTTACAGGGTTTCCTGTGTCCCAGCCTTGATGGATCTGTTACATACTTGCAAAACAAACAGCACCAGAAGCACTAAATACATGCATCTGAACTTCAATTTAGACACAAACAAAACATGCTAGAGAGACAGATATAAGTCCCAGAGGATGAGTACACTATGTGATAGGCTCTCCATCTATGCAAAAATAGAGTTCATCCCTGACCCTATTCAAATGAAACTTTGACAATTGGATGGGAAATCATAAATGTACCCCCTGTCTGGCTCCCATGTCCCTTATGCATAGAGGCATTCAATAAGAAAAGTATTATGCTAACCCCCCCCAACAAATTCTAAGTTACCTCCCTATTAACATGCCTCCCCCTCCATATAGATTCCCATGATACTCAGGATGGAGTGCACATCTAGGCTTGTAAGGGCCCTACTGGTTGATAGCCGAGTAACAATCTATGAATCTATAAGGCTTGGAGTGACTTTAAAACTATATTTGTATTATTTTAATATGAAAAGATGACTTAACTCAGCACTCACATGTTGGCCATGGCAAGCACAGTGACAAAGTTTGAAGCTAATAAATTATTATTGCTTAATCATCTAAGTTAAAAAATGATGTCAAGAATGTACTAGTTATGATTCCAAGATGGTGGTTATTTAAGAAACACCCTCTCCACAAAGCTCTTATTTAAATCACTGGAAAATAACAAAATAGCCAATAAATCCTGACAAACAAGCAAGTTTCAGAAGGAAGGGCCAGTACTCACCCTGAAGTCATCTTTATTGAACTCTAAAATCGATGTTTTCAAAATATAAAACTAGTTTTCTATCTGACATTTACTAGCATGAGTTTCCACGTGTAAATAAGAGGCCTGAAGGTATCAGCACCTTAGCAATAGACAGCAACCACAAGAGACGAAGCATTTAAAGTTGTGGCGAGAAAATGCCTAAAGAAGTAGAAGGTATGGATACCCAAACCTCCAAAACTAAATTATCAGCGATAGCGTCCCCTGAAAAAGAAGTTTTAACTAACAGACAGAAAACAACCAAAATACAGCAAGAACAAACTAAAGGTAATACAAAACAAAAGTATGAAAGCACTATACATATGGAGGACCTTAAAAGTGCCCTTTTACCACTCCAATCTGCAGTGCATGGATTCTCTGAACAACTTACTAAATTTGGAGGTACTATAAATCAAATCGCAGAGCGGTTGGATTTAGTAGAAGGAAAAACCAAGAACAATGAGCTACAAATTGAGCAACTGAAAGAAGAAATAAGTGCTAAAGATAAGATGCTTGCTGACATAAAATTAAAAATTCTGCATCTGGAAGCAAGAAGTAGATGGAATAATCTCATTATCAGAGGGCTCCCAGAAAAATATGTACAAAACCAACTTCTTCCAACACTTAAGCAAATTTTTACTGCTTTACTACACTTGAATGAGTGCACAAATTAACGCATAATCGAGAGAGCTCATCGCGCTCTCTACAAAAACCAAAGCACTGAAATCCCAATAATAATTTATGTTAAACTTCTTAGCTATCAAGATGTGCACTCTATTCTTTCTGCATTTAAAAACCAAAAAACACTTTACATGGAATGGCTACACAATCTCCATCTCACAGGATTTTCCACTAGAAATCAAAGAAAGATGACGCAAATTCTCTCCATACTGTGCAGACTTAATTAAACGCGAAATCAAATTCCAGATGAGATTTCCTAATACACTCTCTTTTTATCATAATGAAATAAAATACACTGTGGATTCCTCTAAGGAAGCCAACTCCATCTTCATGAAATGTTTTGGTAAAATACCGGAATCCTAATGACAGATAATGATATACTTTCACTTATCAACTCAAACCTTTAGCTTTCCAGGTCCTTTTCTCCGACTATAATTGCAAGCATACATTAGTCCTCTTAAACCTTTTAAACTAAACTAGATAAATGATCCATGAGGCCTAGGAATGTTTGGTCCGATGAGCTACATCCAGTTAGACCTTTAAGCGGTAACAACTTCCGAACCTAAAAGGCAAGTGCACTAAATAGAGCTTCCTTCCATTCTATTTTGATCAATGAGACCGTGCACTATTTGGGAAAATACGGGCTCCTATTAGAATGACGAAAATACATTTTGTTGAATGTGTTTTTGTCGACACATGTAGGGCAAACAGGCAAAACAGCAAAGCAGCTGTTCAGCGAATTCTTTCCCTGGAAAAGAAGTCACTTGACCGCTTCATTGCTTTGCCTGTTTTGAAGTGTAGTGTGGTCCCTTGTCCGGTATACTTCCCGAGCGTGATTGTGCGATAGTTGCTGACTTTAGAGTTAGGGTGCAGGTTAAGGTGAGTACATATGTAAGAAAGTGTTTACTGTTTTTTATTTTACATTAGATGTATGATTGAGTTACGTGTGTATGTGTTTTCAGCTGTTGGTGCTGCGGTAGAGTTGTCGCCTCACAGTAAGACGTTGTCCTGTTCGATTCTCAGCTACAGCATCTTCTGTGTGGAGACATGCGTGAATGGGTGTACCTTCGTTGAAGGTTGTGTGTCAGGGCTGGCACTGCGGCACGTAAAAATTTACTGCCAATCATTAGTGGACCAGAGTTCCACTACGGTGACCCCTAACCAGGAAAAAGCTGAAAGACTTTTGTTTTGGGGGGGGGGGTAGGATTAGGGTTAAGGTAAGTGTGTATGTGTTTGGAACTGTTTATGTAAATGTGCGAGAGTTACTGACCTTAGGGTTAGGGTACAGGTTAAGGTAAGTGCATATGTTTTAAAATGTTTACTGTTTTTTTCTTTCGTTAGATGTATGGTTGGGTTACGTGCATATGTGTATTTAGTTGTTTACTGGTTTTTGGGGGGTATAATTAGGGTTAGGGTATGTGTGTATGCATTTGGAAGTGTTTAATGTTATTTTTAGGGGGGGGGGTTGGAACAGTGATTTCTTTCCCTAGGAAAGAAATCGCTGTTCTGTGGTTTTGACATTTTCAGCGTTCGCTGAATATGTGTCGTTGAAACATTGTTCACTGTTTTCAGCGTTCAGTGTTTTAATATGAACCCTAAAATACCTCTGCCAACAACAGACGACTTCTCCACTTATGCACATATGCTGATTGGAGTGTGAACCAAAGCCATACTAATTCATATGAACTAGCAAAGGTAAAGAGGACATGTAATGCTCAAGACTATTAGTGCTATGATATCTTCATTCTAAACCGAACTAATACATTTCTTTACCAAAAATGGGGAAACAAACTAGTGGATCTAAAACAGTACAATCTAGTCCTTCTCCTATATTTTTTGCCTCTTCCTCTATCTTCTATGTTTGGCAATGTTTGTTACCACAAACTAACGAAGGGGGAAGAGAATAAAGGTTCCAGTCATACAACTGAAAAGCTAGTAATAGCTCGTATCGATGCCTGCTTTGTGTATCGGCTGGAATATAGTGAACTTTATTTTTGAATTACATATGTTTTTTTCTTTTTTTAGGAAGACATAAACTTTCCCAGACTGAACTGATCTAATATTAACAAGTCGTTCATTTATAAGTGATGCATACACGAACTACAGGGAAATGTCTACAAGTCAGGACTTTATAAAAATAAACCATATGGCATAAATCTGATTAATCTTGATAGTGTAATAGGTTTTAATTAAATCTATATGTGATGTAACAATTAGTTTTGTTTAAAAGCTATGACATACTCAGTAACGAATGGAGATGCTTATGAAATTCCTCATAGCTATCTTAATTTCTTTACTAGGAATCACACTATGGTGAAAATTATATACCTTTTAGCAATATGCATGAAGAATTGTTTTACAATAATTCTTTCCCTCTATATGTAAATGGCACATATTTTTGATATTTTTTTTTCTTTTTCTTTCTCTTTCCTGAAGTTAGATTTCCGATATGACTTACTACCTATTCATATAAGATACTTTAGTAAATCTATGTTAGCTGATACTTGTATGACACTATAATTACTGTAATTGGCAGAACACATAGTTAAGAGCTAGATGGATACTTTAAGTAGGGAATTAGATGATGATGTTTGGAACTAAGACAAGGATGTATATAGGATGTAGTTATAGTTATTTTGTTATTGAAAACCATTCAACAACCATTCAACATTCTTAATGTGTACCTTTTTTCTTTATTTCTCTTTCAAATACAGTGGATAAGTGGGTAGGCACAGGGGTAGACTTGAGAGAGACTTGTGCTGCATTATCAATATATGACACAACTCTACTTATTATAGGAATTACACTTGAGCCCTTTAATAGACCTCTTGATTATAGTCATCCCAACCACACTTTAAATATCAACCTAATGACCCAAAATGTATGGATGGTGTGTGGAAATTAATTTCCTGGAATGTAAGAGGGCTCCATGTCAAAAATAAAAGAAAACTTCTGATGCACCTACTTTTAAAGTCAGAAGCAGATATTTGTTTTATTCAAGAATCACCTATGCTCGAGGAAGAGTGGACAAATAAAATGAATAGGAAATGGATAAATACATTATTTCTGCAGGAAACGGTTATAAATCTAAAGGAGTAGCAACTATTATTAGAAACTCACTACAGGCCTCTATTACAGATAGGGGATCAGATCAGGAGGGTAGATGGTGTTATTTCACGATTATAAACCCACTACTTAATAAACCAATCTTATTTCTAAATGTGTATGGACCTTGCTCTAGACAACATGACTTTATTTTAAAAATCTATAAAATCTTACTTAACTTTCCCAATCATTATTATATTCGGGGGGGGGGGGGTTGGAATGCAGTAATTGATTCTGGCTTTGACTGTTCCAGTAAGTCCAAGTCGTACAACATACAAGCCTCCCTATCTTTGATGGACTTAATCTCAGATTTTGGGCTTGTTGATCCCGTCTCCTTTGGAGATTATGTCCAAAACAACAATAGATACACATATTTCTCTAAATGCCACTACTCCTGGTCATACCTAGACTTCTTTCTAGTTTCAAAAGGATTATTAAAATGGCAGATAAAATATCTAATTGAACCAAGGTTTTTCTCAGACCATACAAAGATTACATTAATAATAAACGTTGCATATAACTCACCTACTTTAGTTAGAGCTTCTAATAGATCTCTGAATAATAATATTTTACATAACTCAGAAGTGACCAAAGAAATTGCTAAAGCTCTAACAGAGTTTGACACGGACATATGTAACACGGACATCCCATATGATGTTCAGTGGGCTTCATGTAAAGTGGTGATTAGAGGAATAATTATTAAAAAATCCATGTATCTTAAGAAAAAAAGGAAAGAAAAGGAAGACAGACTAATATCCGAGATTAGAGAACTAGACAAAAGACTTCAAGAGAACTATACTCCAGTTTTGGAATCTGAAATGATAGAAAAGCAAAGAGAATTATTTGATTTACATCAATGTAATTATTCCCTGCAGGAACTAAAGTTTATAACTATATATTCTGAATGGATACCAATCCGTTCCAAAGCATTAGCCAGTCTAATTGAAAACAAACAGGAATCTTCCAGGATAGCCCTTATTTGTCATCAAGATAAATTATATAAATCAGACATACAAATCATTCAGCTATTTCATCAGATATATTCAGACAGCTATACTAGAAACGACCATCAAACCCCATTCACAGATACAGGAAACTATCTCAGCAATCTCATAATCCCGAAGCTAAATGAAGACCAAAAAACAATTCTATCTGCTCCACTAAGTCAACAGGAAATAGTGGATGCCATTGGAAACCTTAAGTTAGGAAAGGCTCCAGAACCAGATGGTTATTCTCCGGATTTTTATAAAATCTTTAAAAAATAATCTGGCTCCCATCTTACTTAAACTATTTAATTGTATCTCCCTTAACGGTATTTACGATCTCTACATTAACCACTCAAAGACCATATTGATCCCTAAAAATAAAGTCAAACTTGAATAATTACAGACCAATCTCACTAATGAATGTTGACATCAAAATGTTATCATCTTTGTTGGCTGAAAGACTTAAGAAAGTGATCCCCTCTCTAATATCTAAAGAACAATCATGTTTCATGTGCAATAGACACACCTGGAATAACATGTTGACATTAAAAACTATGATTAACCTTACTAAGAAAGATAAAAATCCAAGATACGCAATGATATTGGATGCGCGTAAGGTTACTGTACAATAATTCATATACATGCCTATATATCAATAAAAGCTACTCAAAACCGATAAAAATTTCTAATGGTACCAGACAAGGTTGCCCTCTCTTCCCGCTCTTATTCAATTTATACCTAGAACCCCTTTTATCTCTTTTGCAAAAGACATATCACTCAATACCTAAAATACTACATACCAAAATAAAACAAAAAAGTCCAAAAAACACAAAATCCAAGAAAACGCTCAGCAAACGGATTCCTCTCCAGAAATATTTATTACAGATAATCCAAACCACACGGAAAGCAAACAAAAACTCCACCATAAGCGCTTTCATCCCCAAAAGTACAAATTAACATGGAACTTCATCAGATGGCAGCAAAAAACATCATATCCTTTAAATACATTTGTTGTGTGACATCACTCCCCCCCCCCCAGAAAGACAAAGAAAATAACCACAACTCATGCATTTTAAAAGTCGACAATTATAAATAATCAGACCATAAAAAATATATATTGTGTATATATATATATATATTTATATATATACATATATATATATATATATATATATATATATATATATATATATATATATGGATCCCTATCACAACACCGACACACCACAAAGCCAACACCCAAAACACCAACACCAAAAGACCAACAACACACAATACCGACAACGCACAAAACCGAACACCATAACACCGACACCCAAAACGTAATCTACACATTACACACAACTATACATGCACTAACCTTAACCAAAACCCTAACCCTAAGGTCCGACACAACCGCACACTTACCCTACCCGCAACCTAACCCAAACTCACTTAACCCACCCCTAAACCTACAGTCCGTCACTATCGCACACATACCCTACCTGCACCCTAACCCTAACTCACTTAACCCACACTTAAACATATAGTCCGTCACTATCGCTCACTCACCCTACCCGCACCCTAACCCTAACTCACTTAACCCGCCCCTAAAACTACAGTCCCTCACTATCCCACACTTACCTGTCTGCTCCCTAACACTAAATCCCTCACTCTATCGCACACTTACCGAGTCGCGCTCACACCTTCCCATGTCGGTGTTCCGTCCTTCGGGATCTCACCTTGTCGATCATCTGTGTCATCGGTCTTCTCGTCTCCTTCTTTAGAGTGTCGGCCTTCTGGCGTGTCGGTGTACTGAAGGGGACCCATATATATATATATATATATATATATATATATATACACATTCTATAAAGCAACATTTTTTAAAAAATATATGTTAAAAAATGTATAATGGAAAGTAAAAATAAAAAATAAAAAGTTAATAAAAAATGCATCCTACAAGCAACATGTATAGCACTACCATTTAAAACAGCTTAAACAGCTCTGTGCCTTGCATTTGCTCAAATACAACCTGCAAACCCAACAGGGAAAACCAGAATAGAAAACCTATGTTGATCATTTATGCAGTGCTTTTAGTTTTAGTAAACTAGAAATAGAAACACTGTCATTGAGACCTGGCCAGCATGTTGCATTTAAACGGAGCTGCCACACTAGCTCCTCTTTTTCTAATAAGTACTGCCAGGCCCCCCCCCCTTTCCGAACAAGGTATAATATCCAAAATAAAGAATTTAAATGCGTGGTCTGGGTGTTGTGTGATATGCCTAGCAAGGGCATTGAATTCAAACTTGTCCCTGATGTTCCCTACATGCTCACTTATTCTGACACTAAGTTTTCATTCGTTTTTTCCTATATAGACACAAGGGCATGTATCGCATATTGCACCATACACAACCCTCTCAGTATCACAAGAGCCCTTAAATCGTAACCTTAGTTTAATATTATTGATTTTAACTTCATTATTCTCAAAAATAAAGGAACAAAATTTGCATCTCCCACATTTATGAGTGAAACCAAATCCTGTACCATTCACATTATACTCCAATGTATTCTTTAGATTTTGGCCGCTCTTATACACACAAATAGGTTTAGCACCAATGGACACCTAATGGCACTATCACTCATTAGAAGTTCCCAGTTTTTGGTCAAAATGTTAAGGACATTTTTAGAGTCATATGCAAAGGTAGTAAGAAAACACACTTTTGATTAACCCTGATTAAAGGCCATATTAAAATTACAAATAGCTTCTGTGGATGTGGCAGTAGGGACACCACCTATAGCACCGTGATGTGGTGTTAGAGTATCAAGGTTTTATGGAGAAGTACTGGTCTGTGGATCTAAAATAGGCCAAAAGTGGCCATTCCTTCTTTTTTTCACCCATGATATTTTCAGTGAGTTTCCTGGGGTAACCCCTCTTACAAAACATGTGAGTTTTTACATTCTTTTAAGAAGTTATCCCATAGGCTCACCATTCTGGCCGCTCTAATGAATTGGCCCTTTACCACCTCTCGTTTTTGAGAAAAGGGGCGGCAGCTCATGAAGTGGAGAAAACTGTTAGAATAGGCCTCCTTTTGGTGTATTACAGCCACAAATCAAATAAGTACCTAGTCGTTTTTCATCAAAACTTCAAATATGCTATACTAGTCTCTTCAATGGTGTGTGTAAATTGTAAAAAGAATGTGGTAGCATTTATGTAATCCAAAAATGGATGGATTAGGTCCTTGAGCCCCTTCCATAAAATAAAAATATTGTCAAGGAAACAGGTGTACATGTGGCAGTGTGGGAAAAAGGTAGACTGTGTCAAAAACCTCCTTTCCCATTCTAACATAACAATGTTAGCATATAACCTGCCACATGCCGCACCCATGGCCACCTCTTGAGCTTGTAGATAGTATTTCTTATCAAATAGAACAAAATTGTTACGCAGCACCAAGTCCAATAAATGTACCAATATTATACACCTATCATGTGGTAGACAAACTGAAAAAGATATTCAAAAAAAAATCCTGTACCTACATCATGTGGAATTACACTGTAAAGATCCTTCACATTGATTGTAATCAAAATATATAATTTTTCAAACTTGGTTTCATTTATCTTCCTCAAATAATCCCAAGAATCTTTACACAGTAAGGGTTCCCTTTTAAGAAACTCTTTCAGTTCAGTATCTAGGAACCTTGCCATAGGGTGTGTAATGGAAGCCCTCGCATCCACAATAGGATGCATAGGGGGCTGGCATAAATTTTTATGCATCTTGGGGATCCCAAAGATGACTGGTGTAACCAGAAAATCAGTAGACAAAAAATGTAATTCGTCTATAGAAATAAGTCTTTCTATAAATAGGTCTTCAAAGTGCCCCCTAACTTTTCTGTAAGCCCCATTCAACTCATTTAAGGAGCATTCTATATATGTAGGGGTGTCAATGATTTCATACATTTTCCTAATATAGTCACTCTGATGCATTAATACAACACCGCCCCCCCTTGTCGGGTTTCATAGCCTTTATGCTTATGTTATTATCAAGTAATGATAACTCAAAACCTTCTTCCTCACTTAAATTATTCTTAATCATAGACGTCAAACCACTTTTCTGGGTACAGTACGCTCTGATGTCACTTTCACAATCTTTTTAAAAAATGTCCAACAAGGGGTGTAGCAGGGGATTATAAGTACTAGAGACTTTTATTGGTGGGATAACCTTCTCAACTCCCTGAAAGAGTAGATGCAAATTCAGTTTTCTCACATATTGTTTGAGGTCCATAATACTATCAACTACACTGACCGATTTAGAAGGTATAAAAGAAAAACATTTCACCATTAGATCACACAGGTGCACATCTAACTGCAATTCTGTAAAATTATAAACTTTAAAATCCTGTGTGCTATTGACAC
Source organism: Protopterus annectens (assembly GCF_019279795.1). Classification (NCBI taxonomy): domain Eukaryota; kingdom Metazoa; phylum Chordata; order Ceratodontiformes; family Protopteridae; genus Protopterus; species Protopterus annectens. Next base: position 1,307,353,410 of record NC_056737.1, on the reverse strand, counting down.
TCACTGACAAGGGGGGCAAATGGAAGGCATTTAACATGGATATGGTCATAGAAGGTATACCACAATCAACAATATCAGACCCAGAAAATGTCAAACCAGGAAGTATTAAATCCTCCCTCCCCTCCCCCCTTCTAGGACCTCTTGTAGTTCCTTCGTCCCGGATGGGGGTAATTGTTCCTGTAACTTGACCCCTGTGGTTGGACCGAATTGTTGACATTAGCAATCTGTTTGTTCTGGATGCGCTCCAATCTTCTTAGTGGGGGATAATCTTCCTCCTCTAAAAAAAGAGTCATTCAAGCCATTAGCATCTTGCTCATGTTCACCAACATCAACCCCATAAATGTGAAATTGTCTACCAGGGTACCACTCCTGTGAATGGGGAGGGGGTGGGTAGCCATTGTCTGCTCCATATTCATCCACATCCCTTAAGATATTTTTAGTTTTCCTTTTTTTTATTACCTCCATTTTTTCCTCTATGCTATGAAAAACGTGGGTGTAATCAAACTGGTTAACAGGAAATTATATGTCTTGTGTTATTTTCCTGTCCAAGTCCTTTGCTTCATGACACAAGCTATCAAGCTGCATGTCATTATATTTAATGACCATTTCCATGTATTCAGTATCAAAATGGTCAGTTTAATTAAATCCCTATGAAAGGGAGAGTTAGCAACAAGGCCAGTTGGAAAGCGTCACATCCTTAAGCATTTAGGGGCAATTTTGTTTGTTTATACATTCCCTAAAGTAACAGTTATCCATTTGCAAGCACTTAATCTTGAATAACACCCTGTCCAACTCATTTAAACCATTAGAAATGGGCTGATTAGGTGTAACATTACTGTTGAAAGAATCAAGACACTTGTCACTGTTGAGCCAGTCAGTTAAAGAAATGTCTTTGTGCATGTTTACACGTGTATTAACATAAGAATCTTTACTAGAACAAGCATTTCCTCCATTTAGGTCACTGACCTGATTTGCTTTAACCATAGGACGAATGCTTTTGCTATGTTGACAAGCGTTCAAAGCTCCACTCAAATTAGTGACCATATCATCTAAGGCAGATGAAAGTAAGCTTGTAGGAGTAGGACACAACGATATTTGTGAAAACTGTGTAAGTGAAAGTTGTTCAATACGCTCCATTCGAGCCATTAATTGATGAATCAAAACTGTTAAGTCACAACCGGACCCAGAAGAGCCAGAAGAACTGACAGGAAGTGAAATATCATCAGTGCTTCCACCTTCCGTTAAATTCAACACAATTTACTGTTCAGTCCCAATACTCGAGGCATCCATAATGTTGAGTGTGTCAGCAACCAAGAAATGAAACAAAAAAGTCCAAAAACCACAAAATCAAAGAAAATAATCAGCAAACGGATTCCTCTACAGAAATAGTTATTGCAGATAATCCAAATCAGACGGAAAGCAAACAAAAACTCCACCAACTAAGGATTAAGCCACCATAAGCACTTTCGCCCCCAAAAGTACACATTAACATGGAACTTCATCAGATGGCAGCAAAAAGACATCATATCCTTTAAATACATTTGTTGTGTGACATCACTTCCCCCCCAGAAAGACAGATAAAGAAAATAACCACAACTCATGCATTTTGAAAGTCAGCAATTATAAATAATCAGACCATAAAAAAATATATGTATATGTATGTATGTATATATATATATATATATATATATATATATATATATTTGTGTGTGTGTATAAATATATATATATATATATATATATATATATATATATATATATATATATATCCTATAAAGCAACATTTTTTTAAAAATATATGTTAAAAAATGTATAATAGAAAGTAAAAAATAAAAAATAAAAAGTTAATAAAAAATATATGCTACAAGCAACATGTATAGCACTACCATTTAAAACAGCTTAAACAGCCTGTGCCTTGCATTTGCTCAAATACAACCAGCAAACCCAACAGGGAAAACCAGAATAGAAAACCTATGTTGATCATCTATGCAGTGCTTTTAGTTTTAGTAAACTAGAAATAGAAACACTGTCATTGAGACTTGGCCAGCATGTAGCATTCAAACGGAGCTGCCACACTAGCTCCGCTTTTTCTAATAAGTACTGCCAGGCCACCCCCTCTTTCTGAACAAGGTATTATATCCAAAATAAAGAATTTAAATGTGTGGTCTGGGTGTTGTGTAGTATGCCTAACAAGGGCATTGAATTCAAACTTGTCCCTGATATTCCTTACATGTTCACTTATTCTAACTTTAAGTTTTCGTTTGTTTTTTCCTATATAGACACAAGGGCATGTATCGCATATTGTACCATACACAGCCCTCTCAGTATCACATGAGCCCTTAAATCGCAACCTTAGTTTAATATTATTGATTTTAACTTCATTATTCTCAAAAATAAAGGAATAAAATTTGCATCTGCCACATTTATGAGTGAAACCAAATCCTGTGCTATTCACATTACACTCAAATATATTCTTTATATTTCGACCCCTCTTATACACACAAATAGGTTTAGCACCAATGAAACCCCTAATGGCACTATCACTCATTAGAAGTTCCCAGTTATTAGTCAAAATGGTAAGGGCATTTTTAGAGTCATAAGCAAAGGTAGTAAGAAAACACACTTTTGATGAACCCTGATTAAAGGCCATATTAAAATTACAAAAAGCTTCTGTGGATGTGGCAGTATGGACCCCAACTATAGCACCATGATGTGGTGTTAGAGTATTAAAGTTTGATGGAAAAGTACTGGTTTGTTGATCTAAAATAGGCCAAAAGCGGCCATTCCTTCTTTTTTCAACCACTTCACCCATGATATTTTCGGTGAGTTCCCTGGGGTAACCCCTCTTACAAAGCATGCATTTTAAGTTATTACATTCTATTAAGAAGTCATCCCATAGGCTCACCATTCTGGCCACTCTAACGAATCGGCCCTTTACCACCCCTCATTTTTGAGAAAAGGGATGGCAGCTCGTGAAGTGGAGAAAAATGTTAGAATAGATCTCCTTTCGGCGTATTACAGCCACAAGTCTGTTAAGTACATAGTCTTTTTTCAGGAAAACATCCAAATATGCTATACTAGTCTCTTCAATGGTGTGTGTAAATTGTAAAAAGGAGGTGGTACCATTTATGTAATTCAAAAATGGATGAATTAGGTCCTTGGGCCCCTTCCATAAAATAAAAATATTGTCAAGGAAATAGGTGTAAATGTGGCAGTGTGGGAAGAAGGTAGACTGTGTCAAAAACCTCCTTTCCCATTCTAACATAACAATGTTAGCATATAACTCACCACATACCACACCCATGGCCACCCCTTGAACTTGTAGATAGTATTTCTTATCAAAGAACAAAATTGTTACTCGGCACCAAGTCCAATAAATGTACCAACATTATACACCCATCATGTGGTAGACCAACTTCCTTGATGATATTTTTTATTTTATGGAAGGGGTCCAAGGACTTAATCCATCCATTTGTGGATTACATAAATGCTACCACCTCCTTTTTACAATTTACACACACCATTAAAGAGACTAGTACAGCATATTTGGATGTTTTGCTGAAAAAAGACTATGTACTTAATAGATTTGTGGCTGTAATACACCAAAAAGAGACTTATTCTAAAAGTTTTCTCAACTTCATGAGCTGCCACCCCTTTTCTCAAAAAAGAGGGGTGGTAAAGGGACAATTCATTATAGTGGCTAGAATGGTGAGCCTATGGGATTGTCTTCTCTAATCTCCTTCTATACTCCATCTAGGACTCTCCATAGCTCGGACCAAGACTTACTACAAATCTATAAACCTAACAGCAAAACTGGTCAAAACCTGTACAGCTACTACCCTACCATTTCTTGGAACAACCCCCCATTGGAAATTATTAAACTCAAACAACTCAAAGAATTTAAATCAGCCACCAAAGACTACCTAAAAAGTTTCTGGGCATGGCACTGTACTCACCCACCATAAACTGTCTACTCTCCTATGTAGCTTACTGTCTACCCTCTTTGGTTTTATTTCTGTATTGTGTCAGTTCTCTCAGTTCATCTTATCAACCTAGTAACCCATTGCTCACTCCTAAAATGATCTCTACTTATATACTACATGTATGATCCCCACTAACTGTACCTACATTGGCTGTACGTACAAACTCTGCATACTGTTTCTGCACATAAGTTAAAGATCAACTTAAACTCTGTATTTAATTTTTATGCCTTTACTGTACCAACTTGAAAATGTTAATGTTTTGTTTATAATATAATATTCATGGACAATTTTGCTGTAATTGTGTGCAGCTTTTCTCTCTGGGCCTCCACTGAAAAAGGGCTATCAGTTCAGCTAGACAAACCCAGTCAACAAATGTAAAATAAATAAAATAAATAAATAAATATGTAAATGTGATCTAAGGCAGTAGGGGGATAAAATGGCTTAATGGAGAGTTTTCAAACATAGATTTTATAAAGGAGAATAGTTTATTATTATTACTATTATTATTATTATTATGAGTAGATAGTTAAATATTGTGAGATTTATGTTTGAATTGGACTCACAGGAGGATTATATTTATTGTATTTATGCAGGAATATAAACATTACGTTTCCAAACAGAAAAATGCAAGTGGTTCAAGAGAATTTGATATTTGGTTGGTTAGATAAGTACATTTGTATCAACAGAAGGGTAGATCAGGGATGCACATTGAATGGTGTTTTATTTAGCTTAATCATGAAAGATGTTCTGGTGGAATGTGATTTTACCTTTAGAGCTGCAAAGTGGAATATTCCTGATAATATCCCATTTCCTGTATGCTGACACTCTCATTGTTATTACAAAAAATGCCATGTGGGTGGGAACAATTTTATCAGTATTACTTAAGGTATTAAGTCAGCTTGGATTGTCTTTGAATGCAACTAAATGTCAGGGATATATAGAAAATAGTATTATACAAGGAATTGACTTCAAAATTATGATCTGGGGTTTTACATTTGGTAATACAGGGGTGGAAATGTTACAATGAGATGGTATTCTTAAACAAATCAAAAATATATGTGCTTGAAAAGCTTTTACATTAAATTTATCAAAACATGTTTATATGCTGCATCCCAGTGTTTTAGTGATTTAGGGATATATAAGAAGTATGTTCCCTTTCCTAACATGTAAAGAACAACAGTTGTTACAAATATATCTGAAGGTATTAGGGGTTCTAGATTGAGCCTCATTAAATGGGGAGTCAAAATTTGTAAAAATGAAGAGGGGGTTATAGGACTCATTATTTCCATTGTATATCTAGCCTTCTTAAATTTATATTTGGATTACAGAAGCTGCAGCATAGACATACTGACCCTTTAGGTCAAGTTCTTTGGATGAAGTACAAATTGGAATGGGATAGTTATTAGGTAAAACAAAGATTTATAAAAATAAGATTATACAAGAATATATTTAAAAGATAAGACTTTAGCATATCCATATTAAGAATAATTTATAGCATATACATCTAAAGAATAATTTACCGCACTGAAAGATTGGTGTACATTGACTATGAATCACTTTTATGACACACGTTGGGAACATTTGGATAATAGAAAAAGAAATGTGACTGAAGCTCAACAATTATGATTTAAAAATGTTCCAGAAATATAGGATTTCCTTTGGCAACTTCTGTTATGGAAATTACTGGTAAAGAGTGCAAGGAAGTATAAAGTACTTGCAGAAAGACAATGTCATATATGCAATGTAGAGGAAAACTATGAAACATACTTTTCAGTGTGCAGTACAGCTAAAACTTATTGGGAAGAAGAGGCAAAGGACTTGAACATCAACATTTTTCCTTACTTATAAGTACCCATTGCCTAGAGTCTTTCTTATCGGATTGTTCTGTTTTGTACTGATAGGAATGGTTTTAGAACTTAGCATCAGTGGCTCACCAGTGGGACAGCACATAACATTGTAACATCACAGCAAGAGGTTTTCCAGTTCGAGTCTCAGCTAGGGTACCTTCTGTGCAGAATCTCTATATCCTCCCTGTGTTCACGTGGGTTTCCTCTGGGTGCTCAAGTTTCTTCCCACATTCCAAAGGCATGCGGTAGGTGGATTGTCCATAGGTGTGATAATGTGTGTGAGTGCATGGCACAGAAGAACAGCTGTGGCTGGGCAAGCCACCCAGGGGTGTGAACCTTAGCTCTAGATGTTTGTCACTGTTGAAGTGACACTCTGACCCCATGGGAAAGAATGGGCAAAAGGGGTTGTGGATGTATGTATGTATGTATGTATGTATGTATGTATGATATACATATTTCATGGGATGTTAATGCAGAAGATGAGTTTGATACATTATTAATGAGGGGGGTTTTTTGATGAACATATGAAGAGTTGTTATATAACAAATTGTGGAGGATTGTGAATTAGTTTTGAAGAAAGGTTATGTTTGGTTATGACAAAAAAGGTGGGGGTGAATGTGATGGAATTTAGCATTTATGACATTTTCTAGATGTTTTGTATATATTGCATTTCTAAACCATTTTTGATTTGTTATTGTCTTATTTTTCATACCTATTTTGTTGTGCTGTTACCCTTTTTAATTTCTCCAAACATTTGGGTTTTTTAATACCATGACAGAAATGGATCACATTCCTAAGTCAAAGTGTGATTAAATTTCATGAAATTAGTACTGATTCGATCTTTGATATTAGCACCCACAATGTGCCCAGAATTGACTCCTGCAATTCATACAGAGTTACACATATCATTAGCATATCTAAATGAGACCCATTGCTCCTACTCCTATTGAAACTGTCTGGGTATCCTTCTTCTACACTGTCCTCATTTCTGTCTGTAAATCCTGATATTTTACAACTTTATGACCCTCTGTACATAAGACACTGTAGTCACTGGGTGTAGCAATTTCAATGATCAATGCTACTTCTGTCAACTTTACCTGAACTATTGCATCCATTCTTTTCACATCTATTTTTTGAACCGTTTGTAATAGGTGATCCTATGTGAAATAAACGTCATCATTTTCTATAATGCTTCGTGACTCATGTTTCTAATGCTCCTCAGCGACTTCAATATTATAATGTTTGCACAATCCTCAATGCAACAGTCTTGCCACATTATTATGCCTTTCGGTATGCAGGCCTTCTGCCATTAGTGTATTACACCCAGCAACAAGATGTGCAACTGCTTCCAATTCTGTTTTATAAAACCTGCATTTATTAGTTTCTCTGATATGTTCAATGGACTTTGTAAACCAACGTGTATTTTGGACCACCAATATTAACCTTTCATCTTTTGGTTTAAATTCACCTCTGCTTAACCATTTCTGAATTAAGTCCTAATCGACATGCAGTTGTTCCAGGGGTTTTCTGTACTTGCAACTATATTGCTGCATTTTCTACATTCTTTGCCTTCGCATTTGATCTTTTACTTTATATTCTTTATTTTGTTTTTTTTTGGCACATTCAGTTGCTGCCTGAATTTTATCTACTTCTGATTTGATTTCCATTCAACTGAGATTGATATGCTTCTGCTAAACTAAGCACGGAAGTCATCTTAGACTTGTTCTCCTCATATTTTAAAACTCTCTATGTTTGAATCTTGTGAGGTCAGAAAATATGTATGCAGTGCTATGACTGCAGATCTATACATGTTCATATGTTCATAGGTAGGTACTAGGCTATCGGCCCAAGGGGCTAGGTAAACCTAGCCAACAAGGTTCCCTGGCGTACGCCACCCAAGAAAGTTATTTTCCTGTGCTCCTGTCAAGCAGAGCCACAGAAGTGATCCCCGGGGTGTATTTCCTATTCCCATCCACTCATCAAGATTTTTCTTGAAGAGTGCTAATGAGGAACTTTGCTTGGCGTAGATGGCTAGCTTGTTCCAGAGTATAGGAAGTCCCTGGGACAGGAATCTATCCTCCCAGCATGTCCTGTTTATTGCAGTGACAAGGTTTAGGTCCCTAGAATGTGTACTCAGAGGGATTGGGATTTCTTTAGGTGTAGCATGTCCAACAGCTCTGGGTTTGACATAGCTTTGTATGTTAGGCAGAGATCTCCTCGGAGTAGCAGTATGCTACAGAGTAAAGCTGGAGTTTTTTGAGATGGTCAGTGTAGGGCATCTGTTTGAGGCCAGTAATCCTCTTTCTGAGGTACTTCTGTGGCCTTTCCAGCTGCTGCAGATGTCTTGTGAGGTACATTCCAAAAGGGGCATTGTATTCTATAATGGGTCTAATGTGTGCCAAATACAGGGGGAACAATGTTTTTCCTGGATGGGAACCCTTTTGTGATGAGGTGTGCCACATAGAAGGATTTCCTGATTACTGTGGCAATGTGATTATCAAAGGAGAGACTACTGTCCACCTGGGTCCCAAGGTCTCTTATCACACATTCGGTGTTAAGTAGACTGCCGTTTATGTGGTAGTTCATGGGTACAAAGTTTTTACCAAAGGGGGTGACAATCCACTTTTTGGCATTGAGCTATGCCTCTGACACCATGTATTTGTCTCAGTGAGGCCCTTCTGTAGGATGTTCACATGATTTGGGGACTTGACTATGGCTCCTAGTTTGCAGTCATCTATGAACTTCATTAGCCAGAGGCCTTCTGTGTTAGCCTGTACCTTCAGAGAAGTAGATACCAAACAGGAGAGGTCCCAGGACTGAACCCTGTGGTACTCCAATTGTCAATGGTTTGAAGTCAGATTTGGAGTCTGCAACTTTTACAGTGTGGGTTCTTTCAGTGAGCCAGTTGGCAACCCATCTTGTGACATAGGGATTTATATCTAGTTTAGTGAGTTTAGCTATAATTCCAGAATGGGTGATGGTGTATAAAGCCCTGGCGAGGTCAAGACAGGCTGTGTGAACCACCTTACCTTCGACTACGGCTTTGGTGACTGCCTCAAAAACGTCAATCAGGTTCAGAAGGCATGATCTGACTTTCACAAACCTGAACTGGGTGGGGTCCAGAGTTTGGAGGTTAACCGTGTCTTTGTTTATGAGTTCCATGATGATACGTTTCATGGCCTTGCAGACCAGGCTCGTCAGGCTAATAGGGTGATAGTTCCCAGGATCAGTGGTGGCTCCCCCTTTGTGGAGTGGGATAACTGTTGCTGTGTGCCATTCAGTAGGCACAAAGCCTGACGTGAGACTATGACTGAACATGGTGCTTAAGTGGGGATCCAGTTCATTCTGAAGTTCATGTAAAACGCAGCCTGGGATGTTGTCTGGTCCCATGGATGCTGTGTTTTTGGTTTTAGAGAGTGCAGCTTTTACCTGCATAGATGTGATTACAGGGACTCTGCATTCTTCCTGTATAGATATGGGCCCTTTAGGGAGTGAGAGGGGGGTAAAGTTAGCACTGAACATATCTGCCAGGATGTTGGCAATATCAGTTGGTTCTGTAATTTTCATGCCGTTGTGCTGTAACTCAGAGCAGATCTGAGTGTTGCCATTGAGATTCTTGACATAGCTATAGAATGCTCTGTGGTTGCCCTTAGAATCAATGGTGATTTTGTTTTTGTAGCCTGCTTTGGAGGATCTTATAAGGGATCTCAGCTTCTTACTGAGGCTGACAAGGGAGCTCCTCCACTAATGGGATATTACTCTCTTTTGCAACAGTTTCTTCCTTCTGTTGTAGAGTTTGTTTATGGCAGGAGACCACCAGATTGGCTTCCTTTTTTGGAGGATAGCGTCTTGGTTCTGTTTGGGATAGCACGATCTAGGCACTTGTGTAAGTGCTTATAGAGTGCATTTGTGTAGGATTCAGCAGTTGTAACTGTATTGTCCATCTGCATTGGTGTCATGAGGTTTGCCACTTCTATCTTAAGAGGCATGAAGTTGGCTTTGGAGAAATGTTTTACCGTGGTTTCCTTAATGGTTGATGGGGGCAGGATGCGGATATCTAGGGTGATTAGCTTATGGTCAGATCTGACCAATGAGGAGTTGACTTCGGGTGTGGAACACTGGTCACTCATGTTGGTAATGGCTAGGTCTAGAATATGGAAACATTTTTTTGGTCTTTCGTCCTTATACTATATAAATGAGAATAAATTATTTTTCTAAAGTTTCGTTCTGTTTTCCCTATATAGTATGAAGGACAGACCATACATTTAGCTAAATATATTAACATTTTAGTATTACAATTACCACGCTTAAAATTAATTTTGGTCCTATTATAATTCTTTAATATAATCGCAAAACATTGGTGACATGTACCACATTTTGTTGTGTGTGTGAGATTTCCTGTTTTGCTTGTTTTATGAAAACATTAATGAGATACCACGCAATGAACAACCTAATTTTAATGGGACATTGAAGGACTACCTAATTTTAATGGGACATTGAAGGACTTAATATATTTGTTTGGTAAAAAGCTAAATGCTATTAACACTATTAAATTAGACAATGCGTATTTGTCTCATTGTATCAACTTGAACATTGTACCTATGGGTTTACGTTTTCACAAAACACCTATGGGTATTGATTTAACCAATGAGGTACAATTTGAATTTAATAATTTGTTTGACACATTTGGGAAAGAATATATGAAGCTACTCATAAAATGTAATGATGAAAAGTTATGTACAATTATTAATGAAGTAGAGCAAATGAATGAAATCATATTAAAGGATTTGTTCATGAATTGGGAAAGACTATATTTTAAACAATTTGAGTTAGCTAAATCTAGGACTAAGAAAGCTTTTGAAAGAAAAAACAAAAAAATATTTAGAGATACTGAACAATACAAACTAGGGAGAGTGTACAATTGGGGGGGGGGGACAACAGAATGACAAGGACCAATATGCAAGTGAGACACAACAAGATTTAACATCCTATGAGAGTAGAAATTTTCATCAGGTCCCCAGGGTAGGGGGGACATCCCAGGTGGACAAAGGGAGAAAAGTGGAAGAAAAAAAGACACTCGACCCCAGAGAATATGGTAAAAGGGCCATATAGTTCATTCCCTAATGATTCTATACATGATTTTATACATGAAACTAACAAGTCACAAATTTTACACGAAGGTGCAATATGTAGTTACAAAAATTTTAAGATATTTAATTATACACAGATGAGCTTGGAAAAGGCTCATTTTAGTTTGTTAGCGAAGGGGATGACATTTATACCAGTAACATGCTTTTGAGTTATGGATTGTATAAGTGAAATCAAAAAATATGTTAGGAAGTTAAATTTAGCTTTAATGTTTAAAGGGAAAAATGACCATAGAAAGGACAGTGTTAATCTGTTGAAAAAGAAGAGCAGTGTTATGCCTGTAATGAATACGAACGTTCAATTGTATGAAAGAACTGTTACGCAAGAGATATATCAGTTAAACAATAAAATTACTAAGAGAAGAGTGAAATACAATTTAACAAAAGAAGAACTTAATATATTGGGAGAGTTTAGAAGTAACAACAATATAAGAGTTATGAAGCCTGACAAAGGCGGTGGCATTGTGATCTATGATGCCATGGAATATAATGTAAAAATGTATGAATTGTTGCGTGAATCAGGAAATTATGCTGTCATATCCATGAATGAGGTCACTATAGCACACAGAAGAATAGACCTATATACTGAAGAGTATTTATTGGATTGTATGATTACTGAAGAGTTATATAACTTCTTTAGGGTAGAGTATCCAGTCATGTCTACCTTAGTAGGTATTCCTAAGGTACATAAAAATCCATCCAACCCCCCATTTACGCCAATAATATCAAGAAGCAAGTCTAAGATCTTTCCTTTGGGAGTAGCAGTAGACTCCATGCTTAAACACATATATGGGAAAGTAGGACACATGGTTAAAGACTCTTGGGAATTTTTAATGAAGCATCCAATTCATCTAGGAAATAAAAAACTATTATTTGCTTCTATAGATGTAATTGATTTGTTTATGTGTATTCCCAAGACACAAGGTATGGAAGCATTCACCAATAGCATTCGGAAGTATAGTGATTTAGAATGGGACAGAATTAGTTTGATTACTGAATTCATGTCCATAGTATTGGAAAACAACTTTATATACTATGAAGGTGAGGTGTTCAAGCAAACTAAAGGAGTAGCTATGGGGGTAGCATGCGCCCCCATTTATGCTAACTTGGTGATGTTGGATTGGGAGGAAAAGGTAATATTTCAAAGTGAGTTTTATATTAACATCAAATATTACTCACGTTTTCTGGATGATATATATATAATTTGGGGGGGGGGGACAGGCCTCCTTTAACAACTTTGTGGAATACCTCAATGAAAGTAGTGATTTTTTGAAATTCACATCAGTAAGTAGTACGGATGGTGTGGCATACTTGGACACCAAGGTTATTAGAGATGGAAATAACTTTAAGTCAAGTATACATAGGAAAGAAACTTTTTCAAATTCATATATAGACTACAATAGTAATCATCCAAGGAGGACTAAAATTAATATTTATAAGGGACAGTGTATACGGGCAGTGAGAATGACTTCAAGTTATACAGACATGTTAGAAGAAGTTAAATACATCTCCCTATTATTCAGAGAAAGAGGATATGACACAGATATGATGAACAAAAGTAAATGCATATGTAATCAATGAATGGGGGAAGAAATATATCCCCTTGTTAGGAATGAAGTCCAAGTATATATTAGACAGTGATATTAATAAGGATGGCAATGATTCCAACAATTCTTTCAGAAGGGCATGTATTATTGAATATGGTCTGTACAGTAACCAGATCAAAGAAATTTTGATGAGAAACTGGCACACATTAATGATAGATGAAGAAAAGTTAGAAATATTAGGTTCTAAACTGACATTTGTTTATAAGATGGGTCATAATATGAAAAAATAGTTAGAGAGAAGTCATAAAACAAGCAAAACAGGAAATCTCACACACACAACAAAATGTGGTACGTCACCAATGTTTTGCGATTAACGAGGAGACAGAGATTATATTAAAGAATTATAATAGGACCAAAATTAATTTTAAGCGTGGCAATTGTAATGCTAAAATGTTAATATACTTAGCTAAATGTATGGTCTGTCCTTCATACTATATAGGGAAAACAGAACAAAACTTTAGAAAAAGAATTTATTCTCATTTGTATAGTATAAGGACGAAAGACCAAAAAAATGTGTTGTTTAAACATATAGATAGCAAAGGTGAAAATCATTATTTCAAATTTGCTATTTTGGAAACAGTGGTTAGTAATCCAAGGGGTGGAAACATTAAGAGTGTTTTGGCATACAAAGAGGTTTGTTGGCAGATTTTGATGGATGCCACAACACCTCCTGGGATTAAATGAATACATATCAATAAAACCATTATTAGAAATCAGTGGTTGAAATAACCCTGTGAATCTGATGTGTATATTAATTCGAGTGGCATATTTTTATGTTTTCTTATGTTATTCAGTATTACTACATGGTTTACGGAAATTTTATAAAGATTTTTTAAGAAAAGTTGATTTTAAAGGTCTACAACTTTAAGGAATTGAAACAGTTTTTGGCGCCAAATAGTTGTATTTAAACTTGTATTATTTGCAGTATGAATGTTCTGAGGAAGCTCACGGCTAAGTGAGTGAAAGCACTAAACATTGTATGGATTAAAACAGATTTTAATTATATATTTGTCTTTTCGTATGCGTTGAACACAGATATAGTCGTGAGAAGATTAGCGAATATAGGAGCGTTCTGATTTATTCACTGCTGGATACATTGTGTTACGTGGAACGCTTCAATTTTTTCTGTTTTTGGCAAAATTGTAAGCTAGAACAGGAAAAGCAAATTGGTTTATAGCTCGGACTTTGTTCCTAGATACCAGAACTGTTTTGGGTATTAATTTTAGTGTTCTAAAATATTCCTTACTAAGTTTTATTTGCATTTGTTAATGTTTTTCTGTTGATCCTTCATCAATTTTCAAATATTTATACACTCCCTCTTGCCCAAGTTTATTTTATATCACATTCCTGTCCCAGACTGATATTTTCTTGGTGCTGCAGATTTCCTGCTTTAAAGGTTGCTTTTGTACATTTATCAAAAACAAATGACATTTTTATATCATCTAAGAAAAGTTGCCCACTTGCAGTTGTGCTTTCATTTCCTCATCTGATGAACTATACAGTTTTAAATCTTCAAAATAAAGAAGATGAGAAGTCTTTACACTGTTGTTTTCTAGGAGCCAAGCTGTATCCATGACCTAATATATTAAGCAGAAAGCTTAGAGGGTTAAGGGTAAGACAAAAGAGCAGCAGTGATAAAGAGCCACCCTGAAATATCCCCCCTTTGAATTTTTATCCCTGGGATAATAGTTTGTCCTTTATCATGGCTTAGCTGCAAAATGGTTTGACATTATTTCATGGTCACTGTAACATAATCAGACAATGTAGGGTGTATCTTATACATTTTAAGCACTCTTTTATTCATGAGTCAAATCCTTTTTTGTAGTCTATCCATACTATACTTAGATTCTTCCCTTTTTTACAATTCTCCATTAAGATTTTATTTAACAACAAATGATCCTTTATTCAATATGGCTTTCTTTTGTTACCTTTTTGTTCTGTTGTTATGATTGAGTTTTCTTCTAAATGACTATAAACTCTGTTGGCATCAATTCCAGTGTATAATTTATACAGCACTGAAAGGCAAGTTATTGGTCTATAGTTTTTAGGATATCTTGCAGGTTCACTCTTAAACAGGAGTATCATTTTTCCCATAGTTATCCAAGTAGGCATCTATTCAAGGTGAACATATAAATAGCTCATACTAATTTTTAGCCAGAAGTTAAGTACTGCATCTGGAGCTGAGGGTTTCCAGTTAGGAGCTTTTCTTAATTTTGATTCAATTTTTCTGGCCATTACTTCATCCCATTTCATATCTTGTACATTTGAACTTTCACATTCTTTCTTTTACTTCTTCTATACATTCAGCATCTCTGTCATGGTCCAAAGGATCTTCACATATATTTATCCAAAATGTGTCTATTTCTTCTTCTTTTTTGATGATGCTTCTATTCCTTTTGAGTTGTTTACCAATTCTCTTTAAAACTATTTTGGATCATCAATAAATTGTTTATTTTGTACTTCTCCTTTATATTTATCTGAATATCTTCTAAGTATTTCTGTCTGAGCTGATATCTTTAGTTTATCATTTGCAATGGTGAACATCACATCCTGGTCTGTTGTGATACTGTGCATTGATTTTATCACATCTATATTTGAGAATTTTTGTTGATCGGTTCCCTCTTCTGTAATCTTCTAACAGCAACACTTCTTAATTGCATTACAGTTTTCTATGTTCAATACTTCCATGATGGCATTTGATTTCTCCCCTTCCTTTCCCTTACTGTCCTGTGCTTTTGTGGTAAGACTTTATGTTTTATTAATTTAGCTGCACAGCTATGCTATTGCATGAATTTCTATGAAAAGCCTTGATTACTACATTCTTTTGTTTTATCAGACTTCTAACATTTGGGATTTTATTGACTTTCTGTAATCTGTTTCTTTCATTGATCTTAATATGTCTATCCATCTCTATTAAATCAAGGAATTCTTCTCTTAGATCATTTTTTTCTAAACTAAGGGCACATTCTTTTTTTTTTTCAAAATCTCTTTATTTGAATTTCCAGATATTAACAGCGATACATCCAATCAAACACACAAAACAAACAGTACATACAAAAAGGAAACATTCAAAAAACTAATACAAGAAATATATATACAAACTAAGGGCACGTTCTTTGTTCTTCTTTTCCTGTGGGCATTCTACAAAAAGTTCCAGAAAATATTCCTGTATCATATTCTTTTCAGCTTCATCCTGTATCATCTGTTGCTCTTTCATATGGGAACTCACTGACATATCACTCCAAAACATTGACTGTGTCAGTTGCCACAGATTCCTGTTCCTTCCCTTGCTGTGCAACTTCAACTGAACTTTTGTAATGGTTTCTTAATGAAGGTCAAAAGTATCTTCATATGGCAATTGATCAGATGCTTCTTGCGGCACCAGCTTCTCCATAATTTGAGACTCATTATTCCATCCTGTTGTGATGTTATCAGAGTTAGATTTTCTACACTACATTGCATCCTTCACTTCACATGTAATCCTTAACCTCAGTTTCTATTTTTTAAATTTCTCCATTATTAATCCTCATTTCTACTTTCATCCTTTGTTTTCTTATTTTTTGTATTGTAAAACATTCCATGTCTGGATGCCTTTGCCTGTATTTCTCTTCACATATCTTTAGTGCTGCTTTTTGTATTGATTAGTTTTGCTTTCTCCTTTGCATAAATATGACACCATGATAAATCTCTTTTTTCCCCATGTCCATATTTCCTCTTTAGATGTCTGCCACTCCTCCTGTTTCTCCTTACACTGGGGAGTCATTGTTCCATCATGCTGTGACATAACCTGTATTAGACTTTCTACACTAAATCCTTCACTTCACAGATACTCCATAACTTCAACTTCTATTACTTTACAGATACTCCATAGCTTCAACTTCTTTTTACTTCTACTGTTACAGTATGTATATAGCTCTGTTATTACATATATAATATACATAATGATATTCCCATTAGTCTCCTACCTGATCAACTCCATCTTCCAGTCTCAGTCTCTGGTTCAAGGCTAAAGTATTTCTGATTCTTCTAGTCAGCTCCCATGCTTTGTTTCTGTCCTTCAAGTATGTTCCTTTGGAACAACGGAAAATGTCTCTTTGGCAAAGTCTCTCTGTGGGCTTTGCTTTCAGAAGCATGAGAAGAAGAGTCACCATCTGGTTGCAAGCTCACTGTTTGTTGGACAAACTTTTTTTTATTTCCTCCTTAACCTGCTCTGCATCAAAAAATATATTTGATCCTCCAGAAAAGATTATTCTGAATGCAGCTAGTTACAACATCTTGACTGTCATACCTGTCTCTGGACATTCACTGATTGCCAGGATACACTTGCTTTTTCTGCCTTGTGTACAGTGAATAATCATTTTCCACAAATATTCTGTTTTCTCCAATTAGTGTTACTTTGCCTTTCTGACATAGGTTTTTCAGGAAGAAACTATTTCTGCTCGTGTGATTGCAGCTTTTCTAATATTGGCATTGGCTGCTTTCTTGTGGCCAGGTTTGCAGCATATATATGATGTGCTCTTTCACTTGACAAATCCTGTTGTAGTATACCAGTGTATCTTATTTTTGATTTTATGAAATTAATGAGGTCTGTTCCTTCCATTTTCTCTGGTACAACAGGAAATCTCTCTGCATGCCCTATCTTCTAACTCTTCTATTTTTTGAAATAGCTGTTCTTGAGAAGTGTCATACTTGGCCAGCCTTGTCTTCATTTTAGCATCATATTTTGCACTTTTATCAATTCATTTGAATAGCTACTTAAAGTTTCTTCTAATTTTCTCCAGTCTTTTGAGTTGATATATTCCTTCAAATTTTCATTTATTTTACATACTTCTGAGTACTTTTGATCTATTTTTTTCCTCTAAATTACTGGAAGCAATCAACTCAGAAGCCATTTCAAGCCTAGCTGTTTCATCCCAACGTAATACCATAGATACTCTAGTCAACACCCAGGTTTGTATTTATGAATGACTGCCTAAATAAAGGGAGGGTTGTGAGTGCTATCCCTGGCAAGAATTTACATTGACCCATCCACTCGCCCAGGTTCCTTTTGAACAATGTCATAGAGGTGGTCTGCTTCACATGAATTGGCAGCCTATTCCAAAGATGCAGCAGCTGCTGGGAGACAAGTCTGTCTCTCCAACAAATCATATTCAAGTCACAGGCCAGAAAATCGCAGGTTTCCTATACCAGATCTAAAACGTGAACTGCTTTTCCCTCAACATTTTCAGGATTCCTTCCCAGCCATCTTAAGTGGTGGATTTTCTTTCAGGTTCTCTAAATTTCTTCTTTGCTGGCATCCCAGGCAGTATGATTACTATCCAGTAAATGGATTTTACCCAAACTGACAGTTTAAATTGGCCCCTTTTCAGTTTTTGTTTTTATACCTGTTGAGTTGAAATACAGAAGCTCTAACAAAAAAAGAGGTTCTACGCATCATATTCATAAAGAAAGAAAATAAGAAAAATGAAATAAGGCAGTGATAGCAACTACCAATAAAACAATACTAATCTAAGTTGTTATTTCCATGAAAAGAATTTGACAGAGACATTGGTGCCTGTATTGTTAGAGGAGGAGGCAGTTCCCCCTCCACCTCTAGACAGGCTGACTTTGTGGAACTGCAAAGCTGGCTGACCTTCAAGTAAACCAGGTAAAGTTTAAGAAGATGGTAGGGGAAGATGGTACTTTGGACAGGGCATGGAAAACTGTAGCTGAAATTGTAAGGGAAAAAGTACAGCAAAAGGTTCCTACTTCTTACTTGTACTTTAAGTTACAAAGTAACTTGGTGCATAGTTTATAAACGTCAATAGCAGTGTTCTAAATAGGTTTGCATATTTTTACCAAAGCACAGAAAAGGCAAATAGCTTATGTAGTCAGGGTGACATATCACCCTAAGTAACATGCCAGAATCAGAATGGCAGGGTGGAAAATTAGAAAACTGGGGCATCTAAAATGAGTAATAACTCTGTAGTAAATCAAATCAGGAAATTCTAAGGGGACAAAAAATGTAGAATGAAAACCACAGGCATCCACAATAAACAGGTTGATATGAAAGGTACAAACAATGCAAACAGTGTTGATGCATCAGTTGGACAGAGGAGCATCTGTTGGGTCAAACAAGAATGTGTTAAAGTTAAATATCATGATATCCTTATCAAAACTAAAAATGTTTATGAGCAACAACAGATGAGTATTTTAACATATGGAAATAAAACCCAAAATTATAGTGCAGTAAGTGTAATAAAAATAGTTCTAATAGGCAGGATAAAAAAATTTCACATAGAATAATTAGTTTTCCTGAGCAAGACAGTGCAATAGTATTCACAAGAGTATCCAGCATAACTAAGGCAAAACAGAGAAACAAAGTAATTTATACAGAACATGCAATTAAACTAGTTCATATTTTCCAGAAACTCTACATCTGTTTAACTCCAGGATAAACTCAAACAGCATATTCAATATATCCCTTTAGACAACAGGCTTACTGTACATCATTACCCTGACTGGAGAGCGAGCATGCTCCAGCAGGGTATTAATGTACAAGTAATGCCCACTGAGAAGAACGAGTACACCACTTCATGGCAGAATATCAAGCTACCATGTAGCTCGGACTGAGAAAACTGAACAGCCACCATTATTTTACACTCACTAAGCAGTGCTTTTGCTGTTTAGTGAATATAAAATATTAAAAAGAAGACAACTAAAAAAAAAAAAAAAGGAGTGTGTGTGTTTATGACTATTTGAGTGCATGTATGCATGTCAGTGAAAGTGACAGTGAGTGAGCTGTTATTTTACAATAGCTAAGCAGCACATTTGCTGTTTAGTGAGTTGTTGAGTCTTTCGGCTTTTCCCGGTTAGGGGTCACCACAGTGGAACTCCGGTCCGCTAATGATTGGTAGTTGATTTTTTACGTGCCGAGTTACCAGCCCTGACGCACAACCTTCAATGAAGTTACGCCCATTCACGCATGTCTCCACGCAGAAGACGCTCTAGCTGAGAAATGAACCGGACAGCGTCTTATTGTGAGGTGACAATGCTACCACAGCACCACCACTGCAGGTGGGTGTGTGAGAGTGTATGCATGTATGAAAGTGAGAGAGAGAGAGAGAGAGATCGGGCAAGGGAAACAGAAAAGTGTGTGTTTATGTTTGTCTGCATGTGTGCATAAATGCATGCATGAAAGCAGAGAGATTATATGTGTGTGTCTGAGTAAGAGAAAGCAAGAGTGATGTGACCAAATGCATGTATGGAAGCAGAGGAAAATGTGTGCGTGAGAGAGAGAGAGATTGACAGATAGTGAGAGCAATCTTGTGTGAGTGAATGTGTGTATGAAAGCAGAGACTGTGTGTGTGTGTGTGTGTGTGTGTGTGTGTGTGTGTGTGTGTGTGTGTGTGTGTGTAAGAGAGAGAGAGAGAGATCAATCCACAGCATACCTCTCAACTGTCCAGATTTTTGCCTTATATTTTTGTATCTGTTCCTCATAAAATGTGGTTTTCTGGCAAATCACTGAGGGTTGTAGTCTCCAAATATTGTCAAGCATTTCAGTTTCATACTTAACTGAAATGCTTGATAATATCTGGAGACTACAGGTGGTGGTGCTGCGGTAGCGTTGTTGCCTCACAGTAAGACATTGTCCTGTTCGATTCTCAGCTAAAGCACCTTCTGTGTGGAGACATGCATGAATGGGCATACCTTCGTTGAAGGTTGTGCATCAGGGCTGGCAACTCAGCACATAAAAATCTACTGCCAATCATTAGCAGACCGGAGCTCTGTTGTGGCAAACCCTAACCGGGAAAAGCCGAAAGACACAGCAACAACAACATTTCAGTTTCAGACTTCATAACCTTCAGAAAATGTGTGCTATTGTGAAGGTAAACCTTATTCTAGCAAACTTCTAAGTTTATAAGAGCATTATTAAATGTGTCCCCCATGTTGCGCCCCCCATTATTCTAGGCTTTGACCAAATTTCTTGTTGTAAGAGGTTGAGAGGTATGATCCAGAGAATGAAAGAGAAAGCGAGAGTGATGTGTGACTGAATGCATGTATGTAAGCAGAGGAGACTGTGTGTGACAGAGAGAGTGAGAGAGACTGAGACCAATCTTGTGTGACATAATGCGTGTATGAAAGGAGAGGAGACTGTGTGTGTATGTGTCTGAAAGCAGAACAGGCTGTGTACTTGTGTATGGGAGAGAGAATGGGCTGTATATAACAATTGTTGTTTCAATTGCTTATTATTTTTTAAGCACTACTTTTATTTTTTTATATATGTTTGATGTAAAATGCTTCCTCCAACACCATCAACATAGACTACAGCAAGTATGAAACATTAGGCAGAGGAACTATTTTACATCAAAAATATATTTAAAAAAATACATAAGTAAAACACAACAGTTTTACAGAAAGCTCATTGTCTAAGTACAATAATGCCCTCCGGGGTGTGTGTTAATGTGTAATTAATGCCCTTCCAGGGGTGTAGAGGCCCGATGCCACACCCCTGGGCAGGCATTAATTACACATTAATGAATACAAAATGAAGGGACCAGCACTCAAAGGCAACAGATAAAAATAATTATATTAGGATTGTATAAACAACCTAATTAAGGTGCACAACCCGGTTTCGGCTATCACTGCCTTTCTCAATGTGACTTATCCAAGAAATGTAAATTCAAACCATGATGCATCCAGCTACTTAATTTATACTCACTTCTTAAAGTGGTATAATCCTTATTCATTTAGTGATTCTTGCTACTAACTAGTCATATTACGACCATCTTAAACAAATAGATTCACCAAAAATGACATATTTATACAATAATGTATAATACAAATATTGATAAATCAATAAACATTTAAATTATAGTCATTAACGTTGGGAAATCTATTTACAAGCAGCTAATAATAATATGCTTGATGTAGATTATATTTTGGAAAAGCATATTATTGTTTGTATTAGCTTGGGAATATTAGGTATATGTCCTGACTGACACTTATGTATCTATTCTGAAGAGTAGTTGGATACCAGGAATTAGTGTTTGGATTATTGTAAAAAATGGAGAATTTGTTTGATATATCTGGGATTCAATAACGGATTAACTCAATATGGTTCTGGTATGGATGTAGCATACCTAGCATTTATCCTTCATGTACATGATATTCATTAAGTCCAGATTTAAAGAGGGCCCCAAGTGTAGTGATCCATCTTTGTTCCATGTTATTAAGTTTGCTATGCCATCCCATTTTGAAGTTTCTATGTAATTGTATTCTGTCAATAATGATGAACTGAAATGAAGCTGTTGTATGTTGTCTAGTGTGTTTGTATAAGGCATTGGTTATCCGCCTATTTCTAATGGAACTAAGATGTTCGCTGATTCTAATCCTCATAGGCCTAGACGTCTGGCCTACATAGAAAGCAGAACACGAGCATTGCGCCAAATATATCACCCAATCAGAACTGCAGTTGCCAAAGGTATTTTTGCTGGTAAATTCTTTAGTTTTCCAGATATGTTGGCATAAACTGCAGTGTCCACATGGGTAACAACCAACAAGTGTGTCTCCAAACAATGTTGTCTGATGTTTGATACCAGGAATATAGCGTTTCTAATGTGCAAAATTGGACTGGATAGTCCGTCCTCTCCGATAGGAAAATGAACAACTTCCAGGGAGAATCTCTCAAAGAAATGAGTTGGACTGTAATGTACCCCAATGCTTGTCAACAATTTGTCTGAACCATTTGGTGTTATTACCATATGTAGTGACCAGCCTAATCGGTTGTTTGGCTAACTGAAGCCCTTCTGTAGATCTATTATATTTAAGCAAATCATCACGACTTTTTTTGTCAATTTGTGCAGCTGTTTGATTGAGTCGATTTATGTTATATCCTCTGTCGACAAATCTGGCAGTTAATTCAGTTGTTCTTTTGGAATATTCTGTATTAGATGAACAGATCCTTTTGAGGCGCATATATTGTGATTTAGGAATGTTGGTAATGATGTGGCGGGGATGAGAACTTGTTGCGTGCAGAATCGTGTTATACTGCGGAAACTTTCGATATATTGTTGTCGATAAAGTATGATCCGCAAGTCTGTTAACTAAAACATCCAAGAACACAATTTCTGTATATCCAATATTAATCGTAAATTCTATATCCCATGGATTTTTGTTGAGATATGCCACAAACTTGGTAAGAACATCCTTACTACCCCACCACACCAACCAGCAGTCATCTAAATACCTCCGCCATATGTCCATATATTCCAAATAGATGTTTCGCTCACTGTCATAAATGAAATGCAATTCAAAATATCCCATGAAAAGATCGGCATAAATGGGAGCAAAGGAAGCTCCCATTGCTGTGCCCTTAATTTGCCAATAGGGAATCCCTTCGAAATAGAAGATGTTTTTTTGTAAAACAAACTTGGTTAGTTGAATAAGAAAATTGTTAAATCCTGCTGGATATAATTTTGATTCAGTTAGCCAATATGTTACAGCCCGAATGCCAGCTTGATGTGGGATGCTTGTATATAGTGATGTTACATCTAACATGCACAAAAGCCAATTTTCCTCCAATTGGGAATCTTCAATAATGTTCAGGAATTGTGTGGTGTCTTGAATCCGGGATCTTACCTTGGACAATAGTGGTTTAAGATATTCGGTTAGAAAAGCAGATAAGGGCTCAGTTAAAGACCCATGACCTGACACTATTGGTCTCCCAGGAGGGTTGTTTAAATCCTTATGTGTCTTGGGTATTAAATAAAGATATTGGGGCATGGGTTCATGAACTTTGAGTTGGTTGGCCACTTGTGATGTAATGATTTCTTCTTCTTCCGCTAAATCAAGAAATGAATCTATTTCTGATTTGAAATTGGAAGTTGGATCTATTATCATCTTAATATAAAATCTAGTGTCAGATAGTTGTTTCATGGCCTCTGCCTTGTATTTGATATAGTCCATAACAACAATGCCCCCACCCTTATCTGCATTAGTAATCACAATATTTTTGTTTTGTTGTAGTTGCCTTAACGCTTCACGTTCTTGTTGATTCAAGTTATTCCGAAAACTGTCCATGTTTTTTGAAAAATGTAAATCCCTCAATACACATTCCTTGAATGTGGATACATATTTATCCATTGGAGGCATAAATGAAGATTTGCCAAATTTGAAACCTGTAGATCTTTGAGAATTAGTGGTGTCTGAAAAAAATAACTTTAGGTTAAGGTTTCTACAAAAGTTATTAATATCTTCTACAAATGAATGTTCAAACACTGGTGCTGTGGGTACAAAATTTAGTCCTTTATTAAGTACATTGTATTGGAATTCTGTTAATATAACTGATGAAATGTTTAGGACATTATTTATTGTGTTGTGATTTGTTTGAGAAGTGTCTGTAGACTGGTTGTACCTCTTTCTGTACTGGTGCTTGTGCTTCCTGCCTCCTCTACGTTTCTGACTCCTAAAGGGATGGACTGTTTTCTTTTAGCCACTGGGGATGCCTGGTTGGAGGAAACATCTCCTTCCGTAGTGGATGAATAGTCATCATCCGTGGTGACCTGATTTCTATTGTCTTGTTTTTTTAAAATGGGTCTAGGTCGCTTCCTACCCCTAGAAGGTTTGTATGTACCATCATTAAATCTCACATTCTTAGTGGTGACAAAAGGTATGCCTAGTTCGTAATCCCCTAAGTCCCGATTAAATTTATGTAATTTCCTTTTCTTAAGATCTGTTTCAATATTCTCTAATTCTTTAGATAATTGTGTTAACTGCTCTTGGTAATGACTAGTCTCAGAAAAAATTTCAACTTCAGAACAGGTTTTCTGTAGTTCTGGAGTAAGGGTCTCAATATTTCTTTCATAATACTTGATAAGGCAGTCTATAAGTAGCATTGATGTCTGGTGTTGTGCCATAGCCCAATCTTGCCTTAATTCTTGGTCTATATTAGAAACAAGAGGTTGTAACTTAATACGGAGCCCTCTTGGGGTTATGTCCTTAATTTTGTATGCTTTAAATGATTTCAAATGCCAAATATTAGTTCTAAAAGCTTTCATTTGTCGTTGTAACTTGGTAAAGACTTGTGTACATTTGTCCTTCGAAATATTATTGCTCTCATTCATAGGTGTATGGCCCAAATTGAGCCCAAAAACTTCTAAATTGTCCTTATCTGCAGACAGGCCTTTTAAAATGTCATTTAAATCCATGTTTTGCATGATGATGTCCAAATTGCACTAATAATACAAATGGAATGTATATTAATATATGTTTTGGATGTATCTGAGAATATTTGTAAAATTTTTTATGTTTATTGTCATTAAACCCGACCAGATTGTTGTTAGATTTTTTCAATTATTTATTTTTCTTGGTGCAATCTGCACCATGTGGTTAGGCTCAATCAACCAACCCTAGTGAAAGAATTATTGATTTTGATATCCTTACAATAAGTAGAGTCCAGTTTAGTATAATATGTTTATATCTAATGACCAACCACCGTAAGGATATGTGTGTCCAAATCTTTAATAAGTATTATATTGTAATTCCCAAATATCCTTACAATCAGTGGAACCACTCAAACTCCAGTTGTTGTCCTGACAACTGCTTATTGCAAATGCCACCGTAAGGGAATTTGTTAGGTCTTATTATTGTCCAACCTAGTAGTAAAATCACTCTCAATGTCTTCAGATTCTTAAATTTTGAATGAAATCACTCAATCTCAATTATCAGGTCGGTTTAATTCCAATAACATATATTAATAAACTAAATTTGGTGATAAGAATCAAAATAGAAAGCCCCCAATTATAATAGTCTTATTTGTTATATCTAAGATGTATTATATATACTTCTGGAGTAGACCCATATTAAACCAACATCAATGCAAAGCACATAACTATATATTTGGCATTTGTAACCTACAATTTAAACCCCTATTGGTTTAATCAGAAACAAATTAGGACACCTAATTTTTTGTACCAAAAATGAATGGGATGTAATAAAAATGTAAAAATAATTCTTTCTTGTTCATTTAGGAAATATATAATCAAAATTCTCCGAGATGGCCCAATGTTGGATGCCTATTATATAATGAAATAAGCCACACCTAAGTACAAGAGTATACACCCTTAATCTGCCCCTACTCTGGTACAAAATTGACTATATGCTAGTTGTGTCAACTGTGGCATCTGTTATAGAAAAAAGTACCTATAACCTGACTAAATTGTAGGGGGAAAGACAACCTTTGATCATAGGATATTATCACCCCCGGTTTTATGTTAATTTGGGTGTTTTTGTACCCAGCATCTTTTTTTGAATGGGCACACCTATATATGGTAATTATACAAACAATCTTACAGTCTTAATTAAGTATTTTGACTTTCAGTATTAAGGCAAAAAAAGTTCCATGTTCATGACCAATAATGTTGGCAAATGCCTGTGAAAACAAGTCACAAAAATACAAAGTTCTGGCATAACCATAAGTCACAAACTGCCATCTATATTTAAACACTAGTCAACATTCATAAACCCCATCAAATATTATCAGAAAAGGGATGACATTTGACATCAGGTATTGCAACAAAAAAGTTCCGCATTCACCATGAATTATATTAGCTGATGTCTATGGTATTAAATCACAAAAACATGAATACAAAAAATATGAACGTTTTTAAACACTAATCTGCATATGTCGACAAAACCAAGCAAGCAGTAGTATTGTCAATAAAGTATGACATCAAAACATCAAGCCGACCCTCTATCTACCAAACCTATTCGTGTTTTGTTCCTCACGGTCCTAAACACATTTTATTGTCATGCCCAATTGTAAATCATAGGTCAAAATGAACTTTATACTTAGATCCAATATTGAGAAAAATATAAGACCTATAATGTTATTACAATATTGTTCCAATTTTAACTGAATATTATGTCCAATGATCTAAAAAGTTATACATCCATACTCTTGATTTATAAGAGAGTCCATCATCTAAGTAATATTTGGTAAAGAGCAGACCAAAGAGATTTATAGGCGTTTACATCCGTTAGTTGCAAATCTTTCTGGCGAACTGGTAAAGAGCAGACCAAAGAGTTTTATAGGCGTTCACATCCGTTAGTTGCAAATCTTTCTGGCGAACTGTTCCCACATCATTTAGTTATTATCGCTGGCAAATCCAAGTGAAACACAAAATGTATGTCAAGAACAATCTTAATTAGCCCCAAACATAAACTGTTGATATTTCAAACCACAGTCGGAACAGTTTGTCAATGGAACAAGTCCAAAATGGCCGCTTGCTTCTGGTCAACGCCCATATAGACATGCAAAGTTAAATAAAGATGTAATCCGAACCCCTAGTAATTATAGTCAGCTATTATTTAAAGTATCAGAATCCCAATACAGACAATTATATTCCCGTTACTCAACTGAGTATTATAAAGCTGAGATGCAAGAAAAACGGAAATAGATGCACTCCTGCTGTCTGGCGTCTTCAGCATGAAAGAAGCTCAGGGCAAACACACAAGTGTACATCAAAAATAGTCATACTTAACCCCAAACATAAACTCCTGATGTTTCCAACCAAAAACGGAATGGTTTGTCAGTAAAACAAATCCCAAATGGTCGCTTGCTTCTGGTCGCCGCACTTGTAGAAATGCAAAATATATTAGACATTGAGAGTGATTTTACTACTAGTGATTTTACTACTAGGTTGGACAATAATAAGACCTAACAAATTCCCTTACGGTGGCATTTGCAATAAGCAGTTGTCAGGACAACAACTGGAGTTTGAGTGGTTCCACTGATTGTAAGGATATTTGGGAATTACAATATAATACTTATTAAAGATTTGGACACACATATCCTTACGGTGGTTGGTCATTAGATATAAACATTTTATACTAAACTGGACTCCACTTATTGTAAGGATATCAAAATCAATAATTCTTTCACTAGGGTTGGTTGGTTGAGCCTAACCACATGGTGCAGATTGCACCAAGAAAAATAAATAATTGAAAAAATCTAACAACAATCTGGTCGGGTTTAATGACAATAAACATAAAAAATTTTACAAATATTCTCAGATACATCCAAAACATATATTAATATACATTCCATTTGTATTATTAGTGCAATTTGGACATCATCATGCAAAACATGGATTTAAATGACATTTTAAAAGGCCTGTCTGCAGATAAGGACAATTTAGAAGTTTTTGGGCTCAATTTGGGCCATACACCTATGAATGAGAGCAATAATATTTCGAAGGACAAATGTACACAAGTCTTTACCAAGTTACAACAACAAATGAAAGCTTTTAGAACTAATATTTGGCATTTGAAATCATTTAAAGCATACAAAATTAAGGACATAACCCCAAGAGGGCTCCGTATTAAGTTACAACCTCTTGTTTCTAATATAGACCAAGAATTAAGGCAAGATTGGGCTATGGCACAACACCAGGCATCAATGCTACTTATAGACTGCCTTATCAAGTATTATGAAAGAAATATTGAGACCCTTACTCCAGAACTACAGAAAACCTGTTCTGAAGTTGAAATTTTTTCTGAGACTAGTCATTACCAAGAGCAGTTAACACAATTATCTAAAGAATTAGAGAATATTGAAACAGATCTTAAGAAAAGGAAATTACATAAATTTAATCGGGACTTAGGGATTACGAACTAGGCATACCTTTTGTCACCACTAAGAATGTGAGATTTAATGATGGTACATACAAACCTTCTAGGGGTAGGAAGCGACCTAGACCCATTTTAAAAAACAAGACAATAGAAATCAGGTCACCACGGATGATGACTATTCATCCACTACGGAAGGAGATGTTTCCTCCAACCAGGCATCCCCAGTGGCTAAAAGAAAACAGTCCATCCCTTTAGGAGTCAGAAACGTAGAGGAGGCAGGAAGCACAAGCACCAGTACAGAAAGAGGTACAACCAGTCTACAGACACTTCTCAAACAAATCACAACACAATAAATAATGTCCTAAACATTTCATCAGTTATATTAACAGAATTCCAATACAATGTACTTAATAAAGGACTAAATTCTGTACCCACAGCACCAGTGTCTGAACATTCATTTGTAGAAGATATTAATAACTTTTGTAGAAACCTTAACCTAAAGTTATTTTTTTCAGACACCACTAATTCTCAAAGATCTACAGGTTTCAAATTTGGCAAATCTTCATTTATGCCTCCAATGGATAAATATGTATCCACATTCAAGGAATGTGTATTGAGGGATTTACATTTTTCAAAAAACATGGACAGTTTTTGGAATAACTTGAATCAACAAGAACGTGAAGCGTTAAGGCAACTACAACAAAACAAAAATATTGTGATTACTAATGCAGATAAGGGTGGGGGCATTGTTGTTATGGACTATATCAAATACAAGGCAGAGGCCATGAAACAACTATATGACACTAGATTTTATATTAAGATGATAATAGATCCAACTTCCAATTTCAAATCAGAAATAGATTCATTTCTTGATTTAGCGGAAGAAGAAGAAATCATTACATCACAAGTGGCCAACCAACTCAAAGTTTATGAACCCATGCCCCAATATCTTTATTTAATACCCAAGACACATAAGGATTTAAACAACCCTCCTGGGAGACCAATAGTGTCAGGACATGGGTCTTTAACTGAGCCCTTATCTGCTTTTCTAACCGAATATCTTAAACCACTATTGTCCAAGGTAAGATCCCGGATTCAAGACACCACACAATTCCTGAACATTATTGAAGATTCCCAATTGGAGGAAAATTGGCTTTTGTGCACGTTAGATGTAACATCACTATATACAAGCATCCCACATCAAGCTGGCATTCGGGCTGTAACATATTGGCTAAGTGAATCAAAATTATATCCAGCAGGATTTAACAATTTTCTTATTCAACTAACCAAGTTTGTTTTACAAAAAAAATCTTCCATTTCGAAGGGATTCCCTATTGGCAAATTAAGGGCACAGCAATGGGAGCTTCCTTTGCTCCCATTTATGCCGATCTTTTCATGGGATATTTTGAATTGCATTTCATTTATGACAGTGAGCGAAACATCTATTTGGAATATATGGACATATGGCGGAGGTATTTAGATGACTGCTGGTTGGTGTGGCGGGGTAGTAAGGATGTTCTTACCAAGTTTGTGGCATATCTCAACAAAAATCCATGGGATATAGAATTTACGATTAATATTGGATATACAGAAATTGTGTTCTTGGATGTTTTAGTTAACAGACTTGCGGATCATACTTTATCGACAACAATATATCGAAAGTTTCTGCAGTATAACACGATTCTGCACGCAACAAGTTCTCATCCCCGCCACATCATTACCAACATTCCTAAATCACAATATATGCGCCTCAAAAGGATCTGTTCATCTAATACAGAATATTCCAAAAGAACAACTGAATTAACTGCCAGATTTGTCGACAGAGGATATAACATAAATCGACTCAATCAAACAGCTGCACAAATTGACAAAAAAAGTCGTGATGATTTGCTTAAATATAATAGATCTACAGAAGGGCCTCAGTTAGCCAAACAACCGATTAGGCTGGTCACTACATATGGTAATAACACCAAATGGTTCAGACAAATTGTTGACAAGCATTGGGGTACATTACAGTCCAACTCATTTCTTCGAGAGATTCTCCCTGGAAGTTGTTCATTTTCCTATCGGAGAGGACAGACTACCCAGTCCAATTTTGCACATTACAAACGCTATATTCCTGGTATCAAACATCAGACAACATTGTTTGGAGACACACTTGTTGGTTGTTACCCATGTGGACACTGCAGTTTATGCCAACATATCTGGAAAACTAAAGAATTTACCATCAAAAATACATCCAAAATTTTTTATATTAAAACCTTTGGCAACTGCAGTTCTGATTGGGTGATATATTTGGCGCAATGCTCGTGTTCTGCTTTCTATGTAGGCCAGACGTCTAGGCCTATGAGGATTAGAATCAGCGAACATCTTAGTTCCATTAGAAATAGGCGGATAACCAATGCCTTATACAAACACACTAGACAACATACAACAGCTTCATTTCAGTTCATCATTATTGACAGAATACAATTACATAGAAACTTCAAAATGGGATGGCATAGCAAACTTAATAACATGGAACAAAGATGGATCACTACACTTGGGGCCCTCTTTAAACCTGGACTTAATGAATATCATATACATGAAGGATAAATGCTAGGTATGCTACATCCATACCAGAACCATATTGAGTTAATCCGTTATTGAATCCCAGATATATCAAACAAATTCTCCATTTTTTACAATAATCCAAACACTAATTCCTGGTATCCAACTACTCTTCAGAATAGATACATAAGTGTCAGTCAGGACATATACCTAATATTCCCAAGCTAATACAAACAATAATATGCTTTTCCAAAATATAATCTACATCAAGCATATTATTATTAGCTGCTTGTAAATAGATTTCCCAACGTTAATGACTATAATTTAAATGTTTATTGATTTATCAATATTTGTATTATACATTATTGTATAAATATGTCATTTTTGGTGAATCTATTTGTTTAAGATGGTCGTAATATGACTAGTTAGTAGCAAGAATCACTAAATGAATAAGGATTATACCACTTTAAGAAGTGAGTATAAATTAAGTAGCTAGATGCATCATGGTTTGAATTTACATTTCTTGGATAAGTCACATTGAGAAAGGCAGTGATAGCCGAAACCGGTTTGTGCACCTTAATTAGGTTGTTTATACAATCCTAATAAAATTATTTTTATCTGTTGCCTTTGAGTGCTGGTCCCTTCATTTTGTATTCATTCATGTGGTTTGGACCGAGCACCACCAGTCCCACGTGCGTGCCTTGTTAGTTTTAATTACACATTAACACACACCTTGTCAGGCATTATAGCTTGCATAGATTCCTCGGTTAGGCTAGACTAACAAATTTATAAAGAATCCAATAATGGCCTAACTCCTCATGGGAGATTTTTTATTCTCCTTTCCCCACGTCTCACTGTTTCATTTCTTATCTTTCACACTTCTCTTATTAACAACTTTCCTTCCCTATTCATTTGATATTTTTCTCTTACATCCTCTTTTCTGTAAAACTCCTCACATTCCTTCTCAAATAATACTTTCCTTTTCAAGATTTACTAAACACTACCCTCCCCTCTTCTTATAAATCATTTATTTTCCTATATTTTGCATAAGGCCTAGGAATACATTTGTATTCAAACAGCCATGGTTCTTGCTCTGTCTTCATTACTGCAGCATTTTCTCTTCCAATATATTTGGTCTTACCCCACGTACAGCATGTATAACTTGCATCATTTAATTGCCTTATGTACATTCTTTGTATATGTCTACTGTAAATACTGTTTTCTTATGTACATACAATGTTCTGTCTGTCTGTAAAACTGATATAATTGTTGAGCTTTTCTCCCCTGTCATCCACTGAAAAGGGGGTTATTGCCCAGTCACACTTTCTTGGTAAACAAATGCACTTAAATAATAATAAATCTGTCAGTGTTCAGAGGGCAACAATATTTATTTATTTATGTATTTATTTATTTTACATTTGTTAACCGGTATAGTCCGACTGGACGGAAGTTAATTTACAGCGGAGGCCCGGGGAGAAAAGCTCCAAATTTTATACAGAAACGATAGATGTATACTGCAGGTAATGTTCTACATTACTTAAGATTAATAATAAACATAATAAGCATACTTATACACACCTTATTTTGCAATATAGCTCAACAAACACTTATATTAAGAATGCACTTGTTTTTAAATCAGCTTCCAGTTATGATAAACATTATTTAAGATTAATAATAAATATAATAAGCATATTTATGCACACCTTATTTTGCAATACAGCTCAACAAACACTAACATTAAGAATACACTTGCTTTTACATCAGCTTCCAGTTATGATAAACAGGTTTCTGTGAGTATAACAGAAAAACAAGCAGATAGTGGTTAAAGATGATTATAGTAGTAGGAAGACAAGAGTTAAGAGTTAAGAGTTAGTCCGAAAGGGGATTACATTTTATAGTGGGAGTTCCTGAGTTTGTAGAAGATCAATAGGAGACTGCATTTATTACAATACTACTATTATTACAATAGTTTGCAGTATAAAATGCAGAATGTCTAGATAGCATTCTCTGAGGAAGAAGGAATGTATAAATACTTGTAACGAAACTATCTTTTTGGACGTATAGACACTAAACATGAAGTAGGAATATTTAATGTAGCTACTTAGCCAAATATGCAGCAAAGAGATTTAAGTTTTCAGCAAACAGAGATGCCTGCCACCTTTCCAAAGGACCACAGAAGACCTTAGTTTCAGAGGGGCAGGGTAGTGTTGCCAAGTAAAGTTAAAGGTGAATTAATTCCATAACAGAGGCTGTATAATGAAAGCACAAGTGAACTTAAAGCTAGAGACCCAGGTGTTAATGTTGTTCCCTTCAGCAGAAAACTAAATTTTGGCTGAATGGCAGGGCCCATGTGAAATAAAAGAAAAGATGAATAAGATAAACTACGGAGTTAAACATAATGATGAGAGAAGGCCTTATCTCAAACTGTCCAGTGTTGTTTTGCTATTTATTTTGTAACTGCTTGGTAGGAGAAGATTTATTTCGACTTGCATGTTATTGTTAGCTTTCTTTTTTACTGTTTCTTGGAAGAAAATGACAGTTTGTAGGCAGACAGACTCTAGCCTACCCAAGGGGCCAAGATAGTTCTTATGATCCACAATTGCAAGTGATAATGTGCATAAGCTGTTGTGAGCATTTGCACATCACATGAAGAATGTCCATCATCTTAGCATGACTGGCACAACAGACAGATAGGATAGAATAACTATTTTATAAAATACTTACCTTTGTACAAGGTTAGCTTGGTGTACTTAATTTAATATTAATTTGTGTATTTTTGTGTGATTTCCTGATAAAATGGGGCTTAAATTACTAGATTTAATTTCTGTGATTCCTGTCATTAGTAATTTAGATATTTTGTTTCTTTTAAAAATCATTGCTTTGTTTGTAACTGAGAATAGATTCTTTAAATGGGTATACCATTAATGATTTTGCAAGTATCTTGTCCAGTGTTCTAAATGCTATGTAACACCTGATAACAATAGAGACTGGTATTCCTCATGTCAAAAGTTGAATGATTTACTTACAATTATCAACAGTAAATCTAGATATGTTGATGATGATTGTACCTGTGCAATCGACACAGCTTGGAAAACTGTTATGAATGACTGGACAGATGAGATAAATAATATTAGATAAAGAGCAAACAGAATACATTTAGGGAAGTTAGCACCCTTTGGAAATAAAGATCACTCAAGCCCTATTGAATTAATGATTTGCAGAAACATAAGTACCTTGTCCAGTGTTCTAAATGTTGTGTGTGTATATATATATATATATATATATATATATATATATATATATATATATATATATATATATATATATATATATATATATTTTAAGGGAACAACATGACAACACTGGTGCTCTAATATGCTATGCATATGTAAAGGTAACACATGATAACATTAGAGAATTGTAATCCTCATTTCAAAAGTTGGATGATTTGCTTACAATTACTGATAGTAAATCTAGACTTGCTGTTAATTGTACTTGTGCAATTGGCATAGCTAGAAAAACAGTTATTAATGACTGAGCTGATCTCATAAATAATATTAGGCAAAGTGCAAATGGGATACATTTAGGAAGGTCAGTGCCCTCTGGAAGTAAAGATCATTCAACCCTCATTAAATATGATACTACAAATAACACTAATGGAATTAGGAAGACAAGTATACAGCAAACAGAAGATGCAGAACATGTAGAAGAAAATTAAAAAAAAAAAGAAAGAAGTTCAAAATAAATAAATGGGAAGGAAATGAAATTGACTGATGTATATAATCCTAAGAGAAAACACACTAAACAAAAGACAGAACTTTGATATGTAATACCCAGATTACAGAGAATGAGAACCTATTCAGTCATAAAATATTCAGTCTGCATAAAAAAATGGCATCATTGTTCCAACAAAGAAAGTAGAAAAAAAGAGGTAAGAGGCAGGATAATATGAAGAACTCTAAAGTTAACTTGTAATGGTTAAAGAACAGTACTATAAGAAAAAAATTTTGTGCCTCATGAATGAAGAATGGCAACCATCATTCATATGCACAAATGTGTGCCATCTACAGACCTTGGAAACTACAGACCCATAAGTCTCACAAGTTTTGCATGCAAAGCCTTGAAAAAAATTATCAAGGAAATGATCAAGTAATGACATAGGTAACCTCCAGACACTGGACCTAAACCAGTTTAGTTTAGTAAAGGGAAGATCATGACTACTTAACATGGTGGATACCTTTGAGAAGGTTGCCAAAGCAATGGATGAGGGCAAAAAGGTTGATACTGCCTACCTTGACCTGGCCAAGACATTTGATATAACACCACAACTGGGCATTGTTGGCAAACCCAAGAGTTTAGGTATAAACCCTTATGTCATCCAGTGGATAGCCAGCTGGCTCACAGACAGGACCCAGTAAGTTAGAATTGGGAAGTCCACCTCTACAAAGAGGTCAGTCTCTAGTGGAGTTCCCCAAGGATTAGTCCTGGGATCACTCCTTTTTGGCATCTATTTCTCTGAAGAAAAGGCCAAAGTCAAGGGCCTCTGGTTGTCCAGATTTGCAGACCATTGCAAATAAGGAGTAGTCGCAGAATCCATACGGACAGTAATATTCTCCAAGAAGGGCTAACAAAGATAAATAAGTGGTGTCAGAGCCATGGACTAAACTAAATGCCAAGAAATGCATAACAGTATCCTTTGGGAAGTCATCCACCCCTGGTAACTACCATTATGACAACACACCCTTTATAGTCGACCCAGTAGTCAGGGACGTAGGGATACATGTATACAGTAATCTAGCTTTTGACATCAAGTGTCTGCTGTAGTGAGGAAATCATTTTATGTTGTGCAACTTATAGACAAATGGCATCTAGGCCCGAGGATGTCATTGTTCCACTGTATTCAGTACTCATCAGACCTGTCATTGGGTACAGTGCCCCCTTTTGGTATGTACCTAACCAGACACATCCAAAAATTAGAATGTCCACACAGGTATCTCACTAAAAGAATTCAGGGCATAAATAAAATGTCCTATGAAGACCCACTCAAAGCCCTATCTCTTCATTCTGTCTCCTACAGGCTGTTGAGGGGAGATATATGCCTGACATTACAAGGCATCATTGGACCCCACTCTGATGGACCTCCTGTTTATCTGCACCATAATTAACCATTCTAAAGGCTTATATCTTACCTGTGATATGAAAAAGACCTGCTGAAGAGACAAGTATGTATCCCAGAGACTGTCCCTTCTCTAGAAATGGGTTCCCACCCAGGTGAAGCAGAGTTTCTCCCTAACTCAATTCAAGTGTAACAACTGAAATAGTAGACATTACTGAAGCACAGTTGAGAGATTCTTCAAATCTGGTCAGAAATGATATACTAGTAATTTGGAAATTCAGTTATTAAAACAACTAATACTCATATTTGCAGCGAGGATAATGAATATCAAAAAGTGTTATGCTTGCCAGGAGCAAAAATACAGTATGTGAGCAGGGCCTTAGGATACCTTCAGGTAAGGATGCATGAAGATGTTTTATTCATGCTGGTTCACATGATCTCATCTTTAATGACTCTTTGACTGTTAGTAAGGAGTTTACAGCCCTCTTAGATAATATATCTTGTTCACGTGTCAGGACATATTTTTCACAAATCACATACAGAATGGAGAATCAGGTCAGGGAAAACGAAAACATTTTGGGTAAATATCTACATAAAAAATGTCCCATTAAAACAAAATATGAATGTGTAGAAAATCTAACCTTTTTAACTTGAAAATTTACAGTCTTCACATAATAATAATGTTATTGTTTATGATACCTGATTAAAGAGCAATGACTGAAAACTAATTATGTCAGGTTAGAAATTATTTATTTTCTGTAGCAAACATTCTAACAAAAAGATAAGGTGGTGTTGTGCTAGGGCTTAACGATTTTTAGAGAATAGGTAGAATTCATTTATGAGCTCTGTTGGAGAACAGATATTATAACAGCCCAGGTTATCCATTAATTCCTCAGTAATGCCCACCCTGTCAATCATTATTACTTGTTTAGGAGACCTGTGAGTATTACATCTTTGATGATAATACAAATGCTGTAGATTATGAAATCAAAACAAAAAAAGGCAAAATTGTTGGAGTACATAGATCACCAATGTCAAATGCTACTGACCTAGAGGAACTCATGTATTTCTTGCATGAAACACAGGAAGGGAAAATAATAACACATGGGAACTTAAATTTATCAGATAAAGACTGGAATAATATTGATTTTAAGGCATCACTAAAGAAATTATTTTCAACACATGTTCAGAAACAATTGTTGCAGAGTAGAAACAAACCTACGAAGAAACAAAATATACTGGATAATGTTAATATTGCTAAGGAAATTATTGTTACTTAATATCAAGCATTACAACCTTTGATGTACAGTGATCCCAGAGTTATAAAGGTTAGTATGTATGGGTCTATATTACCTTATCAAAAAAATCTTCATCGAACGCCTCTTCATCGACCAATAAACAACGAACTCCCAAATCTCTGAACAGCCACTTCAGAAATTTTTTCCCAGGGGAAAAAAAAAACAAAAACCAAACAAACTTTCAAACCCTACAAAGTGGGGGGCTGTGCCCCCACACCCCCCAACTAAATATACCAATTACAAGATCACACTACAGTGGGGAAAAGGGCAAATTACCAACGATGGCCAAGCATTTTTCCCCCCTGGGAAAAAATTTGCTGAAGTGGCCTTTCAAAGATTTGGGAGTTTGCTGTTTATTGGTTGATGAAGAGGTGTTCAATGAAGACATTTTTTGATAGGCAATATAGAAACAGTATGTATTTGTCACTTTCAGAAGCATCCTTGTTTTAAAATTAATTTCATTTCTCATTGTACTTTTCATGCTAAAGTTGCAAGCGATTTTGCAAACAATGAGCATAGTGTCTTGTTTGATTTTTTTTACTTTCACTTTTTACTCAGTTTCTCTATAACCCCACCCTCAACATTACATAATGGTATGTAGTGGCTGATTAACCCCACCCTCAACATTACATAATGGTATGTAGTGGCTGATGTACACATTCAATCAAAAAGCATTATGCCTAAGAAAATAACTTATCTCATAGAGAAACAACATCTTGCTTACACTATGGTTTCTGTACTACATTATCACATATGTTAATTTTCAGTGTGAGGTGTGCACCATTTGGAAGAACTAGTTGGCAATGTGTCTTTTGAGGAAGCATAAAACTACCATTAATACATTTAGCACATAAATGCAGCAGTTTATATATTACTCCAGGCACTGAGGCATTGTGGGTTCAGTCTTTCAAAATGCCATGACAAGAATTTTGAGATTGAAGAAAAAAAATTCGGGGGCTGCCCTTGTCAACAAAATAAAGTGCATAAACAACTCATTTTGCATCAAAACTTGCATAATTTGGTATTGATATGGTAAGATTATATCCAGCTGCAAAGGTGTGTTCCTTAGATTTGCTTCAGAACATGACCACTACATTCTAAACTATGGCTACATAATTCTGCCAAACGGTAATCTAAATCAAAGTACAGAAGTTTAATAATGGACTACATGGAAGCAAAACAGTTGCTATGTATGACTAACTGGAATGATGCCTAAAGTGGGAAGACAACAAAAGGAATGTAACAAGCTTTGAAAGGATAATTCCTTGAATGCAAAAAAATAAAAAAATGCTTACCATGATGAACTAGACAAGATCAGGAGGATATAGTTCCATAACAAGATTAATTAAGATGAAACAATATAAGAAATGGAAATAAGTACAAATTATAACTTTGAAAACTGAAATAAATAAACTGAACAATTAAATTAAACATTGTGAGACATGATCAGTAAAAATGTGAAGAAAATTTAAAGAGATACTTAAGATGCAGTAGGAGCAAAGACAGAGACACACTTTATTGATCTGTAGACTCTTAACATTTATTGTCAAACAACAGATTGTGATACATTGTCTAAGTAACATCCAGACTTCAGATACTTAAATTAAATATTACACTGGAAAATTACTATGCAAACTGGACCTAAACAAAGTACAGAGAGGAGAGAGAATTAGTAATAATGACCTGAGAAAAGTACAGCAGGAACTTGAAAATGGAAATGAGTACATTTGTTACAAATAGGACAATAACTGCAAATTAACTTAACTAAATTGACCAGTTAGGCACAAGAGAATAATATGCTGTTAAATGCATCAAAAAACTAAGCCTATGAGATTTGGGACACACACACACACACACACACACACACACACACAGTTAACAGTATTGTCTGTTTTATCTAGCTATACTAAACAGCTAGATAAAACAGGCAATACTAGCTATACTAAACATTTACCTAGCTCCAGCAGTGCTAGGAAATACTTTATAGTTACTTAACAGTAGGGGGTGTCTGTGTTGACCATAGACTAGCTCTGCAAAATATGTTCACCTAATAATGACAGATGGGGCAACTTGGTATTAACATGACTAGGCATGTAAGGGTTCTAGGCCCACTAACCTCCTATGAACCTATGAACAGCAGAACATGTAAATAAAGTAGACTAGCAATGGCTTTTTACGTGCTTTTAAATTCTACCTTCCCTCCAGCCTTCCCTTCTTCCTTTCAATTTTTACACTTTTTCATGCCCTCTTGAAAGCCTCTGATGATTTGCCCTCCAACTTTCAGCCTTTGGTTCCATATGCATACAATGCTCTTTATGAAAAATACTTTCAGAGATCCTGTTAGTAGTTAAAATTAATATGCTGCCTGTGCCCCTTTTTCTCTCTGTCCATCCTCTTCAGAATGACCCCCTTCACATATCTATCGCATGGCATTTTGTACCAATATCATGTCCTGCCTCTCTGTTTTGATCTCAGGTGAGAAACATCTCTAGGGTCCCTAGCCTCTGGCCATATTCCTTACACTCCACCCCACAGATCTTTCTGGTAGCTTTTCTCTGGATTCTTTCCAGCAGCCTGATGTCCAGATCTTTCTGGTAGCTTTTCTCTGGATTCTTTCCAGCAGCCTGATGACCTTCCTACATATCCTAGACCATCATGCCCCTACTAGATCCATCAGGACAAAAACTCACCAAGCCCCATGGCTCACCAAAGAGACAAAAAAGATAATGAAAGAAAGGGACAAACTCTGGATAGCTTCCCACAAAGATTCAAACACTATCCTAAGGTCAAAGTATACAGAACTACGTAATATAGCCAAGAGGCTAACTAAACTAGACAAGTCCAACTATTACAAAAACCTACAGGATAAACATAGCCATAACCCACATAAATTCTGGACCTCCATTAATAGACTATTTCACCCTGGAAAAGCATCCACTCCCACCCCTGTACTGCCAAACAACCAAGATGATATTCCTACTCAATTTAATAAATTCTTTACAGAAACAGTTCAAAATCTAGCCAATACCCAGAAAAATAATGATACCCCTATACAACCTTCTACCGCATATAACAGTCATACAAAAAAATAACTTCTCTACCTTTTCCCTACAACCAGTGTTCACTAAAATGGTTGCAAACCTCCTTAGAAAGCTAAAACCAACTACACTAACTGCCGATAAACTCCCTGCAGATTTCCTTCAGATAGCAGCAGACACCATATCCTAGCCAGTGTCAATTCTTATTAATAGATCAATCTCAGAACACAAAGTTCCCACCCACTGGAAAATCTTCCATATTGTCCCTCTGCATAAAGGTGGCAACTCCTTAGGGCTAACCAATCCAATTGCCATACTATCACCCTTATCAAAAATTCTAGAAAGAGTTGTCCACTTGCAACTAATGCAATATCTTCAACAAAATAAACTACTATCCAACTCCCAACACGGCTTCAGACCCTCCCACAGCACAACCACTGCCCTTCTATCCTATACCAATACAGTCAATCACTTTAGAAACCAAGGTCTTTTCGTATCTTCCATCTTCCTCGACTTATCAAAAGCCTTTGACATGGTTAACCACAATCTGCTCCTCAATACTCTAGCTAGTCTCAATATTTGCCCCTCCAGCATACTCTGGTTCAACAGCTATTTATCAGAACGCCAACAAGCAGTTCTCTGGCAAGAAAAGCTGTCCCCCCTCTTACCAGTTTCCATAGGAGTCCCTCAGGGATCAATCCTTGGCCCACTGCTGTTCTCCCTCTTCACTAACGACATTTCTTCTTCACTACCCACTGCTACAGTAGTTCAATATGCTGATGACACCACCATAACCTGTGCTGCCCCCAGCATTAAGGAACTACACACCATCACCCAATACAACTTTACCCTAGCAGAGACCTGGTTTACTAAAATACAACTTCTTCTCAACCCAAAGAAAACCAAACTAATACTATTCACCCCTGGCAGATCATCCAACTCAGACTATAACCTCACTATAAACTCCAAAAACAATATTCAAATCACACCAACCAACCACACCAAACTACTAGGAGTTGACAGTGATAACCACCTAAAGTATGATATCCATATAGCACAAACCATCAAAAAGGTCAACCAAAAACTGGGTCTGCGCTATAGAAATAAAAAGTTCATGACAAATCAGACCAAAGCCACTATTGCAAGAAGCCACCTCCTCTCTATCCATCTCTATGCTTCCCCTATCTTAACTAACCTTCACCTGACTGAACTTCACAAAATGGAATCATGCTACAACAAAATTGCCAAATTTGCAACAGACTCCTCAAATAGATCCCATCACTGTCTTTCCCTAATGCAACTCAAGTGGCTGGAACTTCCTCAGCTACTTAGACTCAATCAAGCCATAGTTGCACATAAACTCTACTACTACCCTGAAAAAACTCCTGCCCTCCAACAACTAATTAAGCCCTACACCACCACTAGAGCCCTGAGATCTAGCAACCAAAATCTCATTCAAGTAATTAGACATAAAAATGAAACAGGTAAATCTCTCTTTGCCTGCACAACAGCACAAACCTGGAACTCACTCCCAAATAATATAACCAGCACTACTTCTTGCACCCATTTCAAACACCTCTTGAAATCCTACTATTCTAATATCTGGCTCTGCTCTTGCTATACCCCAGGGTAGCAACATCTATGCTCCAGTTGCATTGACTATGCTACACTACAACATTTTCCTTTACTGAGCTCTACTGCTATCCCACAGATTCATCCTAACATTTCATCAATCTAACAGCAGTAAACATTCCAACACTTGTACTGTTCTGTACTATATCCCTTACCTGAAAAACACTCTAATCCGTTTTTAGACTAACACAATACCTAACAGAGCTTATCTTACTCTCATCCTACCTATACCTTTATCCTATTTTATGCCACTATGGGCATTTATTTACTTCTCGGTTATACTAAAGCATAAATGTATTACAACTTTATATTTACTAATATTTCTACAAAAAAAAAATAAATTTTATATATATTTGTATTATTTGTACTAATTGTATATTCTACTAGAGTTATCACATGCCATGTAAATGGTCCTCTGTACTACTTATAAATGTTAAGAATTGCTTTGTACTGTTTTAATCTAATATTGTATTGTATCATGGAGCTTTTCTCCCCGGGCCTCCGCTGAAAATGGACCTGTGTCCAGTCGGACTTTACCGGTTAACAAAAATAAAATAAATAAATAAATAAAAAATTTCCTTATAAGGCCTCCAGAATTTAATGCAGTACTCAAGGTGTGGTCTGACCAAGCTCCAGCATGAGGAAACATCACATCACCTCTCACATCTGGAATCCATCCCTCTATCGAACAACCCCTCAATCTTCTGTTTTCTGCTGTTACTGCCATCTCACTCTGCTCCTGATGGTCTAGTCCTCGTGTGATCAACACCTACCGACCCTTTTCCTGCTCTTTTGCCATCAGTTCCACTCCTCCCTGCTTATACCTCATACCAGGGATGTTGCATTCTAAACAAAGTACTTTGCATTTGTTTGCACTAAACATCAGCTGATACCTTTCTGACCACTTGTACAGCCTTTCCAAACCCTTCACTAGACTTTCCCCTCATTCTTTTCTGCTGCACTTATCTTTGTGTCATCATCAAAGAAGCTGATGCTATTATGTTCCCTCAGACAAGTCTGAGCATGCCAATTTATGTTTGCATTGACATGTTTTATTGGATGATGCCCTGATATTTAAGTATGTTAATTATAATGTTTCTTCTGCTGTGGGCATTCAAACATTTTTGTTATACTTTCTGCATCCTGGCTTAAAGATCTCCATTTAGATCAATCTATTTACCTTGTAAACAAATAAAGTAAATAAAATAATAAAATAAATAAATCCTATTTCCTGCTAAGCAGCTTCCATCAGATACCGGGGGCTGTGTTATCCATTTTAACATCTAGGCAAACTGCAACCCATACCAGAAATAGTGAGAATAATGCATCCTGAATAAGATGTCAGTCCATAATAGGTTATCACACACACACACACACACACACACACACACACACACACACACACACACACGTAAATGAATAAAGATGTGCACATATGTGCATACACATGCACATGTGTGGCTGCACACCTAGGGTCCATTTTAGAGTAACTTTTGGTTCATGAGCCTGATATTCATATGTAAAACCTGTAGATCTGCCACCAATCCCAAATATATGTAATCTTTCAGTTAGACTAATAACATTATCAGATCTATTGCTGTTATATTTCAGCTTTTTCTTTATTGACTACTGGGGTATTAATTACCTCTGGACCTCAAAATACAGTATGCCTATAATACTTGCCTCCTTCAAACTGGGAAATCCTATGCTGGTCCTAGACAAAACAACAAAGTATGCCTACAGAAGCAGTCCAAACAGGTACAGAAGTCCATCTTGCACTGTCTCTGTGTAATTAAATCACTGAAGAGGCTCAGGCTTCATTTTGATATGTCTGCACTACACAGTAAATGCCACTTACTATTACTTCCGTCTTTCATAAATGGTTTAAACCAATCACTCATCACTGGATGCCTTCTGCGGTAAGTCACGACTGGTTAAACAACTTGTCAAGGTCACTCATATGGAAATGGAAGTTGTGAATGAATACCACCAGGTCAACAGGTTTTTGGCTATTCACAGATTATTATCTTAACTACTAAACCATACTGCAAGCCATATTGACTGTAGATGTACAGACAATTATTAGACATAATGCCATCATTCAGTACTCTAGCCAAATATTTCTAAGAAAGTTTTTCTGAATTTTTGTACCATTTTCAACACTACCAGTTACTCAGTGGGTGGCCTACAATGTCAATCTCTCCTATATTAAATATATATTCTTAAATTAAACAACTTAAATCAAGATGCCTTAATGATTGTGTTCCATTGTACATTTTGCAAAGAACATTGAGGTACAATGCAATCTGTCACTTCACAGTAAGACGCTGTTCAGTTCGATTCTCAGCTAGAGCATCTTCTGTGTGGAGACATGCATGAATGGGCATGCCTTCGTTAAAGGTTGTGCGTCAGGGCTGGTAACTCGGCACGTAAAAATCAACTACCAATCATTAGCGGACCGGAGTTCCGCTGTGGCGACCCCTAACCA
Source organism: Protopterus annectens (assembly GCF_019279795.1). NCBI lineage: Eukaryota > Metazoa > Chordata > Ceratodontiformes > Protopteridae > Protopterus > Protopterus annectens. The sequence goes on along the minus strand of NC_056737.1, from coordinate 1,307,309,092 downwards.
GGAAAAGCCGAAAGACACAACATTGAGGTACAATGCAATATACAAGAAATGCACTGTAGTAAAAAAGATTCTTGTTTTCAGCTTCTCATTTTGCTTTTAAATACAAAATTAATTCCTAACTATGGTTGTCTGCTGTAGGCTGCAAGCCCAAATCCTTGTGTAGACAGGTTATATCTTGAAATCTCATTCCATTATGATTACAGATCCGTGTTTCTCAGGCAAAGTATTTGCTTCAAGCATTTTTTTTTTCAGTAGTGACCTTTCATTATTACTGAGCCAATGTTCATATTTTATGGCATGCTGTATATAACAGTGAAAAGGGAAGGTTAAGAAACTCTTCTGTCCTGACACATTTAGTGCTGTATCCTGCTAAGTATCAAAAGAGTGTTATTTAAACTTTGTCTACAGAACAGTAAGAAATGCCTTATGACACCTAATAGCTCAGCATTCTGAAACAATTTTAATTTGTGAAAGGCAGTACTGAGATGTGAAAAAAAAAGATGACAGCTAATGTCTGATGCTGTACTGCCATCTAATGGTTTGCAGCATAATTAACATGAAGTTCCAGGTACTATTTCTTTTGTGTAGTACTGAATATATTTTGTCTTATTAAAAACAAAGGTAAAATACATACATTACTGTGCAATGAAAAATGGCATTATAAATCATTATATAATTCTTATTTACAATAATAATGCAATTAACTACTTCTTACGGATTACATAAACAGAAGAAAGAAAACAGTTACATCAAAAAATATTTATTGATTTCTGCAACACATTCCAAAAGGGTGACATTTTCTACATGTTTTATTTGTTCTAGCCATTAGTTATGCCTCCCAGTGATTTATTTACCTTTTTAACTTTATCATATTCCTGTTTGAATATCTTCAACCTTATACAAAAATATGCCTCATTAGTTTTCTGCATTGTTCCTTCCGCTATCTTTTCTGGCATATATTACTTTTTTAAATTTCTTTTTTCAGACACAACTACTGTTAATTTGTATTCAATTCAGGTTAGGCAGTTCCCCACACTTACTTGTGTTAATGTCATTGTGGAACGTAAAGACTGTTATTAACACTGCATTCTCCTCCTTCTCCTCCTCTTCCTCAAACCCATTTTTGTCTTTCCTAAAGACCCTAGAAAGTGCATTTTAGCAGGGCTATGTAACTGTCCTGATGTCCTTCCTAGCAGACCTTCTTGCTAAAAGTTCAATGGTGTTTTTTTTTTTTTCTGAAGTTAGCATATTAACCGAGGGTTTGTTTGTCAAACCTGACCCCTAAATGAGTGAATTCAAGTGAAAATATTGAAGAGCAAAGTTTGTTGCAATTCACACCATAGAAGGTTTAGGAAAACAACAATAGGAAAACGTGAACTGAGAATGCATCGCATATGTACACTCCATCCGGAAACTTGTTCCTAATCAATGTACTCACAGCATGATCAGCGGTACATCACAGAGGCATGAAGGGCTTTTTGCAGAAGTTAAAGATGCTGCATGAGGAAAGAAATGGCTATTATTATTAATTTCTTGTTGTATTTATTTATATTTTATAAATTTAGGTTTGATAAATGGGATAAACTGAGGAGGTGGAATTTATTTTAAGTGAAGACCCAAGAAGAAGAAAGCTTAATAATGAGCAATACAGACCAGATAGTCTTAACAAGAATTATGATGTAGTACTTTGTACAGCATTATACACTAAAACTCATAATACATTATATACAGAAAAAAAGTTACATAACTTTATCACATTACAATACTACAATTAACAAATATTTTTTATTCCTATTACACTCTCAATCCGGCTTAGCAGGTACTGGAATTTGTCATATAGTTACAACAGCAAAATAAGTATTGTTACATTCAGTTGATTAATGCATGGACTTTATGTGGTAGTTGTAGTTATACAGATTGTCACATCTCCAGTTCCTGCAACCAATGAAATATAATTAAGGGTTTGCTTGAGGGCAGGGGTCACACGTTTGGCCGTTAATAAGAAAGGCAGATCATGCCAAATTTTGGAGACTATATGACTAAGTGGGGTATCCCAGTGTGGGTTGTAATTTAACTGTGACTTTGTTAGGAGCTGACAGTAGATGCTAAGGCAACACTTGTGATGCACCATTTGATAAGGTAGCTTACTGAGTGGCATTTCTCAGGATGGTCAAGTACAGCACTGGTTATTTTTCAGAATGGAAGCTCACTATCGGCACTGTAATTCTAGCATTTTGCTGAATTTGATGGATATGCAGCCATGTCGTTTAGACTGGGTGGTCAGTGTAACATTTGGATACTCTGTGGTAAGCTAACAGTAGCTTGGTTGTGAGGGAGGAGCTAAGATTTGCAATGACACTGAAGGAATAGAATACAGTGTCGGGAGCTAAGATTTGTAAGGATACTTAAGTAGTAAAATGGCTTAGTTGTAGGTCATACAGACTAATGTTACCAAGGTCCTGGGTTTGAGACTGGCAGTGGGAATTTAGGTGAGGAGGGTGGTCTAATGGTTAAGGCGTTTGCCTTACAAACACAAGGTACAGAGTTTGAATCTACAGCGGATAATTGGCTAGGCTTAAAATGGCTCGCAAGGGCAGTTAGCCTAGTACTAACCTATGAACCTATATATAAGTGGGTAACAGAAAGGCTGTAGTGGTTGTGAGATGGATTTAAACACTTGTAAACTGGTGAGCATGACAAAGTGTGCCCAGTTTTCAGTTGTACCACTTTTAAGGTAGGATCCAAAATGACCCCAATTATCTTAAAGTTTGGGACTACCTCTAAGAGAATGTCATTGCTGTCAACTATCCTCAGGACAGTTGAGATATTAAGATGAATTGAGCCAGAAGAGAAGAATGTGGTTGTCTAGAACTATGCAGCACTTGAAGAATTTTAGTGAGAAAGTTTGCTAAAGAATAAATGTAGAATTATTTCCACAATGACTAGATGAACCAGGTTGGCAAGGTATGTTGTTTGGAATAACTGAAAAGGGATGGGGACGCAAGATATAGTTGTGAGTAACCCATAATGATATGGAGTGAAGGGGTGAACTCCCAATATAATCACACAGATTTGTTACTTTCAGCCAAAAGGATAAAGAAGAAATTGCTAGGAGTTAGTAAAAATGCTGTAACTGGGATGTTTATGCAGCAGTACTTTTTATCTTACCACTTTTGATAGGTCAAGCAAGACGATGTGCGCATTCTCTATATGTATATCATGTCCAAGTTGATTTGTAAAATACAGGACAGCAGTTTCTGTTCCATGCCCTGGATAAAAGCCATGCTGGAAGAAAGACAGGAAGCTAGGCTATTATTTTAACAGGTGGCAATGAATGCATTTCTCAAGTATTTTTAAGACATGATGTAATATGGTGACTGATCTGTACTGGTTGAGATCCACTGGAGGTTCAGTTTTATGGACAGACAGTAGTATGATGACTTCCATGGCTTTGAGACATAGCCTTCCGTTATTGATCTATTTTTCAGACTGGACATATGGCAGACTAGGGAGTCATCAGTGATTTGTATAAGCTATGCCAGAATTTTATCTACAGACACAGATTGTACTGTTATTTATTTATTTATTATACTTGCATATGGCTGAAATTGGAAATTGTATTGTGCCAGGATGCAGTGCAAATGTTGTAGCCTGGGTTGGATTATCAGTGGTACTTGCTGTAGGGGTGCTTGGCTTTCATAAATGTTAGTAAAATTGTGGCACAATTTCATAGTGACGTCTAGTGGGCAGGTATGTTTTGGCTGTATGCCTAATCTGGAGCAAACAAATAATTAATGCTGTGCCGCAAGTCCTTAGGATTGTCAACACGCCCTTAGAGTTTCTTGCTGGAATGTTAGAATATAGATTTCAGTTTAACACACAGTTGTCTATACAACAAGAACGTTGCAGCGTTCCTGGTTTGGTAGTACTGCTTCCATGCTTTGTCACATCAAGTCATTATCTTTATTATATTTTATATACCTAGTTAGGGCTATTTTTTTGCTTACACACTTTCCACGTGGTGGGGCCACAGAATTTAGTACACTAAGAAAAGTGGCATTGAAGTATCATACAGATGAGTCTAAACTGAGATGCCAGAGCTGATCCCAGCAGATTTTTCATAGGGTGGTAATGAAATGGTGGAGTTGTAATGTTTGTGTTATGCATAAGGCAGAATAGGTCTGTGCCGCGGATGTATGTATGTTTTCTTGCTACATGTAAATACTGACAAATGATCACCGATTACTTATGATATTATACTTGATGTACAAGACATTTTTTCTGGTTTGCTATAAATATCTAATGCAGATTACAGCTCCTTATTGAAATGTTAGGACTCACAATGCTAATAAACAAAACAACAACAAAAAACAGAAATACAGATCAAATGCAAATATCAAACATTGCTCTTCTGATTTAAATTTGTTTTTTTGCAGAGAGGACAAGTCCCCATGTACCCACTAATGTCGGAAGAAGTCCCCCCATACCCCCTAACCTTATATATACCAATAAACACAAAAGCCAGAAGAAGTAGCTGAAATGAAACTTCGTAAAACTAAGAAACTAAACAGGGACAGAAATGATTATTGTAATGGCCTGGCATATCCCAGACCTCCCCCTTCCCAGGAATCGGGCAAAAAATATACTAATTCTAATGGGAATTCTGGAAACAGTAACAGCAATGTTATTGATACTGACAATCCTTCAACTAGTAACGCTGGTCAGGTTTTTTTAGACACGGAAGAGTTTCCCCCCCAGAGATGCTCAGAGCGTCTGAGGAACAAAGGTCCCCAGGGGAACAACCATTGGGATATGGCCCCAATGAACAGGAATAACCATTGGAACAGACAGGGGAGGGATGGTGAACAGAGGGGGGAAGAGGTACCAGTCCTGGAACAACAGGATGTAAATGTGACTTTAATTAACTTGTTGCATTCACCACCAAACAATTTAGGTGATGATATGGACCATTTACTCCCACCCTGCCACATAGTTACCAACACTTTAGGTGACTTTAATGTGTACAATTTTTCCAGTATTGCTGTTAATTTTGAACACTGTGATTTGTTTGCCAAAGGATTCACCTTTGTACCCCCACAGCCCCTAAATGTTTCTAATACTCTTATGGATTTAAGAATGTATATATGTAAGCTGAACTTGAACATTCTTTTTAAAAACTCTGCACCTGGTTCCTTTATCAACCCTTTAGCCATCTCTAGTACATACAACCCCCCACTTCATCCCATTGTTCAACTTTTTGAGAACATGTGTGAGTTAGATATACGTAACTCTAAGCTTTCTAGTAGAAACTCTGACATGAATGAAAGAAAGGTAATGGATGAAATAAAAATCTTTTCACAAAATGTTAGAATTATGAAACCTGATAAAGGGGGAGGTGTTGTCTTGATGGACTATGAGGACTATAACAATAAAATGTTTTGTATTCTAGAAGGAAAAGCATATTTAAGGTCATCCATTAATGAACCGAACACTTCTTACCAGCATATAAGGAATGAACTCCAAGATTTATTTATAGAGGGTTCAATTTCTAATGATGTGCTTAATTTTCTCTCTGTTCCCTGCCCTAAAATATCAGTCATGTTTGGACTGCCATAATTGCATAAAAATCTTAGCCAACCACCCATGCGACCCATAGCAGACTCCAAGGGGTCCATCACCTACCCCCTTGCAAGATATCTGGACAATAAGTTAAAACAACACATATTGAGTGAGACACATATCTGCAAGTATTCATGGAGCTTCTTACAAGCTATGGATGAGATACCTTTCAAGGACACTTTTGTTTTTATTACTATTGATATTAAGGACCTTTATTCAGTCATACCTCACACAATTGGTTTGGAGTGGTATACAGATTTCTTATATCAAAAAGATATCTCACACTTCCAGACCTTGGTCTTTTCACAACTGATGGAAATTGTCCTTAAAAACAACTTCATTTTGTTTAACAAAGAAATTTACTTACAACAAGAAGGGGTGGCTATGGGGTCTGCATGTGGTGGTTTATATGCAAATATTGTAGTTAGGCAATGGGAGAAGAAATTTCTTTTTTCTTTATGTTATTTTGAGCACATCAAATTTTACACCAGGTTTTTGGATGATATGTTTGTTCTGTGGGATGGACCTGTTGATGCTATTGATGATTTTATAAATTATATTGGAACCACCACAGAATTTCTAAAGTTCACCTATACCAGAGACCTTGACAAAATTTCCTTTTTAGACGTCTTTCTGGAAAAGGATTATGAAAATAAGAGGTTTGTTTCAAAAATCTTTAAGAAAACCACGTATTGAAACTCACTACTGCATTTTTCTAGTACACACCCAGTCACACAAAAGAAAGCAACAGTTAAGGGACAGTTCATGCGTGCAGCCCGTATGGTATCTGGTATTGATGAATGTTTAGATGAATGTGACAACATGAAAAATATGTTTCAAAAAAGAGGCTATCCTTGTAAGTTTGTTAGTGATATAATGATTGAGGTGGTTAACAAGAGAGGGCGTGGGTTTTATGTACCTTTACTTTCTTGTAATATGACTGACAGTGGGCCTTTCACCAGTAACCAAGAAACTGACAATGTTGCAAGTAAGAATGATTATAAGACTTCTTTCATCACTGTATTCACTCAAGATAGTTACATAGTAAGAAACATCTTAACAAAAAACTGGTCTATTTTGAGACATGACAAGAACATCAGACCATTAATAGGACCGCAAACTATTATGGTATATAGGAAAGGCAAGAATATGAAAAACATATTTAAGAGTAGTAACTCTTACCCAAACTACAGGTCAGGTTCTATGAACAAATGTGGCAGATGTAACTATTGCAGTTACATTAAAGAAGGCAATATTTTTGACATTAATAATATTGAAATCAGAATCAATCAGAAATACAACTGTAATTCGGAGAAAGTGATTTACTGTGCCATGTGTACCACCTGTTCTTGCTTTTACAAAGGCAAGACTGATAGAAAGTTAAAAAATCACATATACAAACACCTATATGACATAAGGAATAAAAAAGAAACAAATTCTCTTAGCAAACATGTTTTGGAGTATAATGACCATAAATTCCAATTTTTTATTATAGACAATTATCAGTACCAACATGAGGGGTGGTGCATGGTCACTATTACTTGAGAAAAGAGAATTATACTGGCAATTACATTTGAATGCCAGGAACTGGCCAGGCCTGAATGAGCATATTTCAATTAGCCCAATTTTAAAACTAAAGGCACTAGAAAGATAAAGTGTGTGTGTGTGTGTGTGTGTGTGTGTGTGTGTGTGTGTGTGTGTGTGTGTGTGTGTGTGTGTGTATGTATATATATTTATTTATTTATATATATATATATATATATATATATATATATATATATATGTATATATATATATATTTCTCCATTATGCATTTTAACATTTTAAATAATTCACATGTTCAGTATTTATGTTAAGTGTATTTATTTCTCTTAACATTTTCTACTATATCTAGTTTTTAGTATTTAATCACACATTTATTGTTTTAACACATTCAACATATTTAAATATTTATTGTAAATTGTCATTTTTATGAAGCAGTGTTTATATATAGTGTGTTTTTAGGGTTGGTGTGTTCCATGAACTTTTTCAGTTTGTATAGTTTGTCTGCTTTTTAAATTCAGTGACTGTAAATATTGTGCTTTTAATGACATAATTGATTAGTTTATAACTGGGTGGAACTTCCTGTTTGGACTGTATAAGAAGGAAGTAACTATGTGGGGTAAATTGTCTGATGAAGTCTAGATCTTTCTGGACGAAAGCGCTCATCCTTGGATTTTTTGTCTGAAGTTAATAAAGTGGATTCTGCATTCTACAACTGTGTGGTGATTTGCAGCCTGCAATACTTTGAGTGGGTTCAATTCAGCTACTTCTTCAGGCTTTTGTGTTTATCTGCTTCAGTTTGTGCTTTGTGACTTTTTATATATACCAATCCAAGATTGCCATACTATGGAAAAAAATGACATATTCCGAGATATGACAACCTCAGACTTAACATACGTAAGTCTGGATTTTTGGGCACTAAGTATTCACATTCCAGGATGTAAACTTGAAATGTATTCATTTAATATTGTAAAATGTGCATTTATGTTTTTGCTATATATTGCTACTTTCTGTTCTGTTTTTGACATGTATAATTTACTGCTTCTCTGTTCCTCTTTTTTTTTCTCCTTTGTGGACTATTTCACCCAGGTAGTACCAGCAAGTAGTCAGGAGATCATTTTGCTACCCTAGTAAACAAATATAAAACAAATATCTATATCTGGTGACTGAACAGAGTTGTTGTGTTGTTGTGTCTTTCGGCTTTTCCTGGTTAGGGGTCGCCACAGCAGAACTCCGGTCCGCTAATGATTTGCAGTTGATTTTTACGTGCCAAGTTGCCAGCCCTGACGCACAACCTTCAACGAAGGTACGCCCATTCATGCAGCCTCCACGCAGAAGACGCTCTAGCTGAGAATCGAACCGGACAATGTCTTACTGTGAGGAGACAACGCTACCGCAGCACCACCACTGCAGATAAACTGATTGTTTTAATTATTCTAGGGTAGAAGTATTTGGATTTTATTTTTAAAATTGTTCTTTATGAAAAATTGCTGTTTGAAGCCGGATGGTGTTAATCTAGTGAGAATTTGGACAATGCCGAAAGCTTTGTCCTAATGTATAAAAGTTAGTATGCAGTATTGTAATATTTATTTAAAAGTGTACAGAGGCAGTATTTTGTTTAATTGGTCCACTGACTTTCAATTAGAAACAGTAGTTACATTGCACATTATTGTGTCATGTGATATTAAACATCTATACAATTTATGAAGCAACCATTACATAGGGTTTGTGACAGAATGAAATTTAGAGTATCTCCAGTGTAGCTTTTTCACCAGTCATGCACTTAGTCATATGTCAAAAATAGATTATGAAACCCAGGCTGATACACCTGTGCATCACTGACTACATTTTAGCTGATATTATTGATTCAGGGTCATGTCTGTCTAATAAGCTGTATTTTAACAGATCAGTTAAAGTAACACATTTGGTAAAGGTTAAGAAGCAGTACACTCAAATTGCCAATAAATGCCACGCGGGTATCACTAGGATACATGGGGTTTGGCCAGGTAGCTGAAATACAAAACAAATAAATGGAAATAGCATGAAAATATAAGCATTGCACAAAGTTCTTTATATCACATTGGCGTTTTTCAGCAGGTATTTGCTCTTTCTATGTAGTTATATAAGACAGGTACTGTTCTTTTGAGCTATAATTCTAGAAAATTGCCATAAAAGCTAAATATTTAATTGAAAAAAAGACCTCAACACTCAAGGTAGACTCTTTGTGGTTTCAGTAAAATGTGTGTCGATAAACTGTGGTGAATTTGTTTTTCATTTGGATATTGTTTTAGTATCTTGCAGTTCCTTGGGTTAAATGGTCAACAATGGCAGCTAGCCTAGTTTGTAGCTATGAACCTATGAGTACATTTTGAATTGGAGTTACAATCGAATTTTCAATGGCAATACATTTTTTATTATTTATGTGTCACATTAAAAAGGTGAACTCAGTACAAATGTCTTTTGAAAGGAAAGTTTATGTTATAAAGTCAATGTTAAAATATGTTGAGTTTGTCTATCCTTTTCTCTACATAAAATAAAAAAGAGTTTTTGGCAATATATATATATATATATATATATATATATATATATATATATATATATATATTTTTTTTTTTTTTCTTTGGGGGAAATAAACCCAGTTGAAAGAAACAGTGTTTAATGTAATAAGATGGATGATGGTGTAAGGTTGGTTAACTCTGTTGTTTATTTAGCCTCTTTTCATTTGTATTATATGTTAAGTGAACTTAAGAATGAAGGTTGGATATTATTAGCCTTATATTATGGAACAAATATGATATTTGGGTAAGTACATTTCAAAGCAAAAACCGTCAAATAAATATGCTTATGAGGGAATATATTAATAAAATTTTACTTTGGAAATAGCAGGTTGAGGATGCAACCATTCTTAGAAAATTATGGATTCTTGTTATTTTGACAGACTATGGAAATGTTTAAATGATGATGTTAAAACGATAAAAAGGAGGGGAAAGATTTGGAGAGATATTTTAATTTCATGACTTTTGTCGAGACTGATTTTTGGAAATATTGCCTGTAAACGTTCAAATGAATTACAAAAAGAAAAAAAGAAAAATTATGTCTAATTTGTACTGTGGAAGAGACAATATAGCATAATTTATTGACTTGAACAAGAGTGCAAACTTATTGGAAGATGATACTTGTTTACTTTCATGTGTAATTTTGATGCCTTTAACTTTAAATTTGAACATAATTTTGTATGGTTATTAATCCTCATCTACTTTCAGTGGGAGAGATGTTTATGACAAAGTGATAGTGCAACATGGATGCTTTGGTTGATGTGTTGTGATGAATTGTTGTATAATAAATTGTGGCATGGTTCACTAATACAGAGGGAACTGAATAAATATTTATGGTACAAAAGGTGGGGAATGTAATGATGTAGTGTGTAAAACTTTTTTCTGTTATAAATTTGTAAACTTATGTTCCTTATATAAGTGCTGATTGTATTGCTTTCAATTGTGTTGTATTATATTAATAAAGTACCCCTACTCTTTTTGATAAGTGCTGTGGGGATCTTTTATGTCCAAATGAGCTATAACCAACTCAGAAAATAGGACCTCAGTTTAACATCCCTCTTTACACTGCACTGCAATGGCAGCAATGCAAAATAAGCCAGCCTCCTGGTGTGGGAAAATAACCCATAGCCTTCTGATCTTCCTGCACCAAAGGCAAGTGTGCTCCATATGGGGCTACTGAGACTTCACTCCCTGTTTTAAATAATAATAATAGTACTTTTTCCTGCTAATCAATTTTTTCCAAAGTTTTGTTTAATTTGCTCTTTTTATACTCATAATTGTGCAATACCTTAGTGGTGCATGACAAAACCTAAAAATTAAGTGAAACTATTAAACATGCATTTGGAAGCGGTGGTGGTGCTGTGGTAGCATTGTTGCCTCCCAGTTAGAGGTTGCCCATTCTATTCTCAGTTAGACCATCTTCTGTGTGGCGATATGTGTAAATGGACGTTCCTTCATTGAAGGTTGTGCGTTAGGCTCGGCAAGCCAGCAGGTCTACTGCCAATCATTAGCAGACCGGAGTTCCGCTGTGGCGACCCCTAACCGGGAAAAGCCGAAAGACACAAACAATTAAACATGCATTCGATTATTTATCATGAATTTGTGGGAAAATATCCCATCTTTGGACATTTTCCAAGCATGTATGCATATCGGAAGTCAAAACTAAAGCTTTGCATGCTTAGGGTGTACAACAGAATGTAAGAAAAGTAATACTATTTGGATTGGGGTACATAAACACAATCTATAGTCACAATGATTAGTTGTGGTTAAACATGAAAAGCTATGGCTGGCATGAATTCAGAAATATGACTGGCAACTGTAAACAGTATGTGATTGAGCAAAAGCTGTTGGCACTTAATGGCTTCAAACAAATCATATAGTTAAAAATGTTAAGCTTCTAGCACAGTTGATTACTAATCACTAAGATATATAGCATTGCAGTATTCTTTATGTGTAGAAACCACACACACACACACACACACACACACACACACACACACACACACACACACACGCACACACGCATGCATGCACGCACGCTCACACACACACACACACACACACACACACACACACACACACACACACACACACACACACACACACACAGTATATATACTCACTTTTGCAACTCTATACTCGGTGTCCTATTCATAACCTCTGTGGTTTCACAGAGGCAATTAGTCTGCAAGCCATTGCCAGCCTCATCAAAACCTTATTCAAAAGTTCCCTCCAGTCTCAGGGTCTATATCACTTTGATGGAACACCAGAAGTTCGAACACCATATGTTCGAACTTCTAACCTCGAAGTGCAAAACCATCGAAGGCTTAGAAAAGTGATTTTTTTCCCAGGGAAAAAAAATTGCTGTTCCAAGAAACACACACACAACACAAGCACACCAAAAAAACAGCAATCCACACACATACACTTAAAATCCAACATCTAACCCTACACTAAACTGTACATACACTACAATCTATCCACTTACCTTAAACCAAACCCTAACCCTAAGGTCCATCACTATCGCACACTCACCTCACCCGTGCCCTAACCCTAACTCACCTAACCCATGCCCTAACCCTAACATTCACACAATCGCACCTGAACCCGACCTGTAACTTTCCACCACAGTGCAGAAAATAGAGAAGCCACAGAAATGGACCAAATTCTTTCCCTGGGTAAGAATTCGGTGTTCCGCGGCTTCGCAATAATCAGTTTTCAAACTTCACAGTTCGAACATATGGTGTTCAAACTGCTGAAGTTTCGACAAACTGATAGGAACCCCAGTCTCATGGAGGGCAAGGCAAGATAGACCAGGAGAAAATTTGAGGGTGTCCATCCAATTATCTAGGTTTACCCTGAATTTAGCAAGGGTCCTTTTCTGCTTGACATATGGTGAAATTTGTTCCCGAGTTGAGGGATACATTGGTATAAGAAATTATCACACTACTGTGTTTTATTTATCTGTTGATGAAGGTTTAGTTCCTTTAAGTGGGTACTTGAGTTGTGAATTGTTCAATGATGGAATAGGAAGTAAAAGAAGGTTGGACCTTTCATGGTTCAAACAAGTAGACACAGATCTCCATGGAGGAGTCTATAAGCAACTGAGTACAGGAACTATCTATAAGTCTATAAGCAACTGAGTCAGTCTGTCCTGATAACTAAGTTTTTGAGCCCACTGATCTTTTAGTTAGAAATATATGATGCATTTCAAGTAGAGTGACATGTCTAGACATATGCATGCCAAACGTTGCATTACATTTAATAATGGTTCTTATGAAATTTGAGTAAGGGAGAACATCTTTGGATCTAGTGAAGATGCCTTTGGAAATTATAGTAGGCAGACAGAAGGCTTTCTGAACTAGTGTGGAGACATGATGGTCAAAGAATAAGGAATTATCAGTAAGAGTCCCTAGATCTATTACAAATGTGTCTTATTGGAGAGATGTGTCACTCACTTTAATTTCTCCAAGTTTTGTTGTTGTCTAATACCATGGCGGGAATGGAGCCCATTCCTAAGTTAGGGTATAATTGAAGTTCATGAAATCAATATTGTTTCATTATTTTATACATGCCAAAAAGTGCTCTTTGCAATACCTGCAATGTGCCCAGTATGGTTTTCTTCTGCAACTCATACAGAGTTACAAGTTTGGTAGCATATCTAAGTACAACTGCATATTATTTTTTATTATATTCATTGTTCTTACTACTACTGGAACAGTCTGGGTATCTTTATTATACAATGTTCTTATTTCTGCCTGCAACTCCTAATAGTTTATGATTTTGTGCCTATTTGTCTGTATAAGTCACCGGAATCACTAAGTGTAACAATTTCAGTGATCAGAGCTACTTTTGTCTTTTTATCATGGACTGCTATATCTGGTTTTCTAGCATGTGTTGTTTTTGAACTGTTGGTAATGGGTAATTCCATGTGGTATAAACTTCCATCATTTTCTACAATACTTTGTGGTTCATGTTTCCAATGCTTCTCAGTTACTTCTATATTGTAGTGTTTGCACAATCCCTAATGCAACAGTCCTGCCACATTTGTATGCCTTTCATTGTACAGGCTCTCTGCCATGAGTGTTCCATGCCCAGCAACCAGATATACAACTATTTCAAATAATTCTTTACAAAAACTACTATGTCTATTTCTCTCACATGTTCAATGGACTTTGCTAACCAATTTGTACATAGTCCAGTGTCCTGAGCTGCCATTATTAACCTTTCATTTTTTTGGCTTCAACTCACCTCTCCTTAACCATTCATCTATCAAATGCTGATCAAATTTAGGTTGTTCCAGGAGATCTCTGTACTTGCCACAATATGTATGCCTTTTCCAAATTTCCTTCCTTCTCATCTGATCCTTCTATATATTTTCTTCTTTTTTTTTTGGCACATTCAGTTGCTGTCTGATTTTTGACTACTTCTGGTTTGGTTTCCATTCATGCTTGAAACAGGAATGCTTCTGCTAAATTAAGCATTAGTTTGTTTTTGATGAGGTTAGCAGATACATATGCAGTCCCACAACTACAGATCTATACATGGATCTATATTATATCAGTGAAAAGTAAATACATTGAATACCTCTTCATCGACCCATTTTCAGTGAAACTGAAACTCTGTGAATGATCATTACATCGAAATTTTTCCCACGGTAAGTAAGCAGTGGGCTAATGTAACAATCGCATAAAAACAGAAAAATGTAACCCTCCCTCAACTAAATATACTAACTCCAAGATTGCACTGCAGTGGGGAAAAGGGAAAATTCTTGAAGATGGCCCACTGGTTCTTGCCATGGGAGAAATGTTAATGTAATGATTGTTCGCAGTTTCAATTTTGAGGAGGCCGATATCTCCATCAGAGCAAGGAATGCGTAACCTTGGTATACATTGATTTTTATATATCATTTTATAAGCATGAAGCATTTTTCTTGTTTTCATGTCCACCTGATCCAGTGCCCTTTTGGGGCCAGGCAGTCACACCAAAACTGTAAGTTAGAATAAGAACAAATTGGTTTATAGCTTGGACTTTATTTCTATCTGTCAAGGCTGTTTTCAATATTAGTTTTTAGTTTTAGTATTCTGAAGTATTCTTTACTGTGTTTTATTCATATTTGTTCATGTTTTATTGCCGATCATTCATTGATTCCCAAATATTTGTACACTTCCTCCTGCTCAAGGTCATTTATAAAACATTTCTGTCCCAGACTGATATTTTCATGGCACTGCAACTTTGCTATTTTAAACATTGCTTTTGCATGTTTGCATGTTTGTCAAGACAAAATTACATTCTTATATTATCTAAGAAAGTTTTAATCACTTGAAGTTGTGCTTTCAACTCCTCATCTGACTAACTGTACAGTTTTAAGTCATCCATAAAAGGTAGATTAGAAGTCTTTTAAAAAAAAGTTTTTTTTTTTTTCTGGGATTCACATTATTTCCTTCATCTCTAATTTGTTTTTCCAGAGAGATGAAGGAAATAATGTGGCAAATTAAAACTAATGCCACAATGGAATCCGGGTTGAATGAAATGTTTAGTATAATGCCATTTTAAAGAAACGAGCAGAGAAATTATGAATTTTATATTTAAATGTTTTTATTTGTGTACTTGTTTTTAGTCTTTTTAGACACTTTTGAAAAAATGAATTAATCACATCAAAAGTTTGACGTTATCTGATAGGTGAGAGGGAGCATTTAAACAGAGGAAGTCAGTATTGTAAATTGTTCTGAGGAAGTCATGCTTGATATGATGAAAGCGCTTAACTGTAATTTGTGGTGACTATCGATTAAAACAGTGTTTTATACATTCCTGGATTTGTGTTTTGCCTTTATTACAAGTGTCCTTGTTTTGCAAGTGTGCTTTTGGGCACTTACACACTGTTATTTTGTTTCTGGAACCACAACACCAATCCTAAACCAGTTTGGAAAGGAATCTCATCTCTCCTCAACCCAGGAAAAAAAGAAAACCCTTGCCCCAACCCAGATGCCTCTAACATGGACTTAGCCACCCAATTTAACTCTTTCTACACAGAGTCCATAAGCAAGCTAGCATCATCCTTCACCAACACCTCTCTAACCCCTCCTCAGTGTGCACCCATCCCTTCCTCCCCTAGCATCCCTTGCCCCCAACCTCCAACTTTCTCTATCAATCCCATCTCTATATCCACTATAACAAAACTTCTCCTAAAATTAAAACCTGGTTCCAATGCCCCTGATGAAATTTCCTCCTACTTTCTAAAAGTAGCTGCAGAAGCCATTCCTCTCCCTATCAGCATACTAATTAATCTATCTCAGAAAGCTAGGTCCCCTAGCTCTGGAAGAAAACCTTTATTATTCCTTTACATAAAGGAGGTAATAATAATGACATTCCAAACTTCCACCCTACTGCTATCTTATCCCCTAGTTCTAAGCTTCTTGAAAAATGTATCCACCAACAACTCTTACTCTATCTCGTTAACAACCATCTTCTTACCCCCACACAGATTCAGACCTGGTCATAGCACCTCCACTGCTCTCCTCTCCTTCCTTGAAACAATTAACAAAGCCACTGATTCCGGCAATTTTGTGTCCACCCTTTTCCTAGACCTCTCCAAGGCATTTGACATAATTTTCCACAACCTGCTTCTTAATAAACTCTCCAAACTAAACCTATCCCCTTCCTGTACCAAGTGGTTCTCCAGCTACCTCACAACGACAACAAGCAATCAAATGGAATAAAGCCACTTCACCCTTCCTTAATACTCTCACAGGTGTCCCCCAAGGTTCCATTTTGGGCCCCCTACTATTCAACATATTCATTAACGACTTCTACCAAGCCATTCCAAACTCCAGCCTCATCCAATATGCCAATGATTCTACCATTATCCTGACTCTTAATGTAACTAACACTAAACGTTTGTTATTCACCGCCTCCAAAACCTCCTCCCTAGATAAACACTCATTTATAATCACCAGCAAAAATAATACTCCCCTAGAAATAGTCTCTGAAACTAAACTACTAGGAGTACTCATAGATGATCAACTAAAATTTGACAAACATTTACAAGTAAATATAAAAAAAAAATACACAAAAAACTTGGCATGCTATACCACCATAATTGTTATATCTCTCCTTCCACTAGGCTCATATTAGCCAATACTTATCTAATCCCATCCCTCCTATATGGTGCATCTATCCTCACCAACCTGCAGTCCTCTCTGAAAACAAAATTCTCCTCTTGCTATAGCAAGATATCAAAATTTGCAGTAGGTCACAGAGCCATTTCTCACCATTGTAATTCTCTTTACCAACTAAACTGGCTTGCGCTACCTAACCTCCTCACTTATACCAAACTCATCCAAGCACACAAACTCATTTAAAACTCCTCTCTTTGTCCCCCTCTAGCCACTACCTTTGAAATGTAAGAACCAGAACTTCTAAGATCCAATTCCCAAAAAATAATTAAATTGCACAAACCCACACGTCCAGCTGGGAATCATCCAATGTCCTTCTCACTTGCATGCCTCTGGAATTTTCTACCATCTCCTATTCACATTACCAGCAGTCTTTCCTCATTTAAAACCTTGCACGCACACCTAACTTCACAATGGAAGTGCTTTTATTCCCATCCTACCTAATCCTTCTAGTACCACTTCCTACTCTCCTAGAACTAAATATGCCATCACTGCCTCCTATAATTCAACAGTTCTATTGAACTATTTGACCAACTACTTAAGTTACCCTATGCTGCTACTTTTGTGCAAAAAAAAAATGTTTTTTTTATTGCTGATTTACAAACTACACTGATGTATTCTATCATTGTTAACCTTTTCTTGTTATATTTACTTTGTATTTGTATGAGATAATCTGTAATGTAAATGTGCAATGTGTACTATGTATTTGTATTTTTCTGGAGCTTTTCTCCCCAGGACTCCATTGAAAATGGGCTCCATGTGGCCCAATTGGACTATCCCAGCAAACTGCAAATAAATAAAATAACTAAGTCTGTCAATAATGCCTGCATACAGAATAGTGTCAAAGACACTGGTTAGGTCTAGATATGGTGAAAGTACTGCATAATCTCTATCTACTGTTTCAGTTATTTTTTTTCAAAGAATTAATGAGGTTAACGAAGCAGGACCTTCCTTTAACAAAGCCAAATTGATGAGGGTTCAAGGTTAAGAGTGTCAGACTGTCCAAATTAATGAAGTCTGAGATGGTAGACTACATAGCTTTACATCTGTGGCTAATGAGACTAATAGATTTACAGCTCCCAAGGTCCATGGTTGGGCCAATATTTCAAATGGCATTACAATGGTGTGAATGAGATAACAAACTGAAGTCTGACCACCACAATAAATGGAAAAGTATTTATTCGGACAAGCACTTTCACGTGTATCAAACACGCTTCTTCAGATCCTTAACACAAATAATCTAATATGCAGTGCTTATATATACACGTTAAGTAAATTCTCTTTAATTAAATGCATTTAATCAATCAACCAATAAAACAATAAATCAAATGAAACAATCTAAAACATTTTAAAACCATAGCAACGGGAGCAGGTTTAAACACCGGATAGTGCAACACTATATATTCTGCTCAACAGGTCTGTGTAAAAAGGTTGTACAAAAAGTTTTTACATAAAAATGCCATAAACCATCAAAGATGACATAAACCATCTTAAAGAAATATCCCAAGAAGCTCTTAACTATGATTGTATTAAAAACTGTACATTCGATATGATCCGGAACTAAACTAAATGTAACTTAGTTCAAAAGCAAATGTATAATGTCAAAACACCCTAATTATAGGATGAATAAGCTATTAGGGTTCGTGAACATATATAAAATACCAACTCTGACAAAATATTGTCACTGACCGCACTCTGTCCGATGGAAAATCATAAAATATATGCATATAAATCCGGTAGAGATGTATCTCTAAGTCAACGGAAGAATTTGTCTCATCCCCATGAGAAACACTCATGACTATCTTATGAAGAAAAAACATTATAATAAAAACTGGTGTCATATATTGTGAAACATTGAAATAAATATGAATAAATATATAAAAAATGGCTTATTAAAACTTTTGAGATGAGACGAGTAATCTACTACTCTTGGGTAAATAAAGTGCTTGTGCAGATAGTTAATGTGAAAACGCATTTGAGTTGAAAAACAATTCATTTAAAATGCATACCTGAACTTGTGTATAACGTATATCAAAAACAAGTTCGGAGCATATAGTTAACTAGATAACAATAAGTCAGTATATATAAAATAAAAATGTGTAAAACTGACTATGGATTTGAATATAGTTAATCATAGATATTAACAAATATTAACTGATGTTAACTGTGATGCAGAATCTCTAAAACTCAAAATACAAATACATGCTGGCACATGTGGGCATAAAACATTGTCCGTATTTTAAAACCGGTATGTAAACACGTTGTAAACAGCCAAACACGTGTTTGAACATATACTCATGCTTTCTGTGTTTGAATGTAAAAATCTGTGTAAAACTGTTTAAGACAGCTATTAATATGACTGTCAGGGTTATAGCACCACTTTCAGAAATAAAAGTAAAATACATATATCAGTACATAAATGATTTAGTAAACAGTAGTAAAATAGATTAAATCAACAAAACCAGTCTATCCTTCGAAAATAAAACCTGATGCTCAAAAAATTAATTGTATGATGTAATGAACTGTATAAAAAAGTGTAAATATATGCTAAAATCTCATCAACATATATATGTATATATTACAATGGTGTCACTGGTGTGTCATATGGAAGGGTTGGTATGCAGTATACTCAAGTATCAAAGACCTTTGTTGCCATATCCAACAGTCATTGCTATAGTAGAATGCATACTAGAGAGCTTTTCAGGTGTTAAACTGGAGAAGTACTGAGGCTATTCCTGCAAATGATCTGCTGGGATCAGTGTACTACCATGGTAAACAAGCCAAAAAATTAAATAAAGTACAGTAGTTTCCATGCAAATAATCTTAAGCATCCAGGGGAGCTGGTCCATGCTGGTGTTTTCAGAATTTATCTACCTAGTTCAAAAAAAGAAGGTGGAAGTGGCAACACTGTATCTCTCCAGTATCTGTACAAGCAAAGCAAAAATCAAACAGAACAGGGATTTTATTTATTTATTTGCTTACTTAATTATTTTTGCAACCAGACATCTAAATGAGTAGAAACAGGAAAGGATCTATTTTACTTTAACTGGTAACATTTTCATGATATTTTAAACAATTATTTAACTGTATATCTTTTCAAAAATCTTACAGAGACAGCCAATGAGAAAGAAAACAATGGACTCATAAATTCAAAGATATAAGTGGTCTGGTAGCAAATAAAAGTTAGCTTTACTTGCAGATGATATTATTCTCTACCTGAAAAATCAAGAAAAAGACATCTCAGTGTTCTGGAACATTTTGAGACAGTTTCAAGTCTTTTCAAGATATAAAATTAATGAAGATGAAACAAAGTCTATAGTGATAAACTATACATCATTAGTTTAGCAATAACTAGAACATGATAAGATGAAGTATTTAGGTTTATAGATTAAAAATGATTCTGTCATGGCAGCTAAGAATGTGTAGGAAGAGACCAAATAAAAGAGAATTAAAAAATGGAGTACCTGCAAACTCTTTTTTGGTTAAAACTTGTTTTATTAAATTTTAGATAAAATCAATATAAATTAAAATACATAACTAATACAAATAAAACTATATACAAAGTCCATAACAGAGGCAATTTCTAAGTATTATTAAAATTTGTCTAAAAGACCTTTAAATTTTAACCATGGCCATTTTTGTGTGTAACATTTGATGTTCTTGTATTAGCAGTTTGAATTTCCCTATTACATACATTTTTTGCTAAAGAAGTAAATTCTGAAAATGAGAGGATGCTTTTACATTTCCAATTTATTGCAATAACTTTCCTTGCAATAGCAAGAAGAGACCAGAAGAGAAGCACTTGTGTTCTTGGAATGGAGTTTGGGATTGGAGCATTAATTAATAACACTAAATTGGTTATATCACAATTATCCAACAACGCTTTAGTGAAATTGTTGAAATCTAACCAAACTGGAGCAACCATTTTATACTCTAAAATCATGTGAATCTAAATTGCATTTAAAGCTTCATCACCTTTTCAACACTTAATATTGTCTTTTTTATATATTAAAGCAATTTTGTGTGGAGTTAGGAAACTTCTGTGCAAATATTTCTGTGTGTATATTTTCTAAAAAGCAGGTGAATTTGTATCACTAATGGATTTAAATATTAACATTTTACTAGCATTTGAAAACATTTCATTGTTAATCTTTGTGGAATAGTTCCAAAAAGACATCTCTATAATCAAAAATTCAGATTTCAAAATATTGTCAATAAGGATGATTTATTTTTATTTTCTGAACTACTGATTTTTAAAAAAAAGAAGTCTAAGATCTTAGGAATTACCCTCAAATTTATATTTAATGATAATTGTAACTCATTACTGACAAATTCTCTAAATATTTGTATATTTAGCCAATCATTTTACCTTAGGTTATATCCTTCTAGAAGATATTTGGCTTCATTTAAGTTACTATTATTTATAAATCCGTGCCAGTATGTTAAACCATTTTATTCTATTTCTTTTATGTAAACTAAATGAATCTATACAGTCTTTGGTGAGAGCAAAGGGAAAAAGTAAAAATAATAAATATGTTTTCTTCCATAAAATTACAATGACTCTCCTCTTGGAATGATAATGTGAATCCACTAGTATACAGCAATTTTTGAAATTCAGTCTAGCTAAATCTTTCTTCATTAGATGAGTTTCTTGTAAAAACAGCAATATGAATTTAATTTATTTTTTAAATATTTAATTAAGCTGCCTCTCTTTATATGGTTATTGAGACCATTCACATTCAATGAAATGCATTTATAAACAGACATTTTTAAAATTATATTGGAGTACACGAAATACTGTTATGGACATAAAACTCAAAACAAAAAAGAGAGACCAGCAGCTGTAGCATCAGTATCCTTTATTAGGCTGGTAGTAAAATCTCCACAACCATGTAACACAGACAAAACCTTCTAAGTCTTCCTCAGTGTAAAAGTGTTAGCATCAAACATTTCCAATATATATCTTAATCCAAATCACATGATCCAATTAGAGATGCTCATTCAATCCTGGGTGGAACAATCCACCTAATTTAATAATCAACTTTTTCTCTTTCTGATTCAAAATATAATGCCAGCCCACCTTATCGTATCTGTGTGCCGTAATTCTGTCAATAATAATGAAGTTAAAAGAGGCAGATGGATGTATTAATGTATGTTTATATAGGGCATTCATGTTCCTTTTGTGTTTTATATCACAAAAATGTTCCCCCATCCAGAGCTTCAGAGGATGTGAAGTTTGCCCTACATAGAATGCTGAACAATGGCATGTAGCTAAATAAATTACCCAGTCTGGCTGACAGTTGGCAAAAAAAGTAATGTCAAAAACATGACCAGTGTTGCTACTGCTAAAAGTTTTTGATTTGGTAATTTTGGAGCAATAGGAACAGTGGCCACAGGGAAAACATCCAAACAACCAATCCCCCACTAGGGTAGTTTGTGTTAGGAAGTGTCAGATGATATATGGCATTTGTAATGATTAAAATAAGATTCCAGATTCTTGCCTTTTCTAAAAGAAAAAGAACACGTGGCAGGTAAAATGTCAGACAATGTATGGTCAGCCAGCAACATATTCCAGTGACGTCGAACACTTTGCATGAGTGAATTGGTATTCCTGCCATATGTGGTTATAAATCTAATGGTGGAATTATCATGATCAATTTTGGCTTTGTATTGAAGGAGATCAGCCCTGGCTAAGTGGTCAACTGTGTTGGAAACCCAGTATATATAACCAGCTTGATAGCCCCTGTCTTTAAATCTAGAAATAAGATCTTGTTTATAGTGCTCATATGAATGTTCATCAGAGAAGATGCATTTCCCTCGTATAAATTGGGACTTAGGAATATTATTGCAGACATGAGGAGGATGATAGCTGGTTGCGTGGAGGAGAGAATTATATTGGGGAAATTTACGGTGTACTTCAGTGGAAAGTGTGTTGTCCAGATTTCTCACAACTATAACATCCAAAAAGGTAATGTTGTTTGGGTCATAATTGACAGTAAATTCAATTCCCCATTTATTTTCATTTAAGTAATCTACAAACTCATGTACATAATCAGCATCTGACCTCCACACCAACCAGCAATCATCCAAATACCTCCTCCAAATGTCAATTTCATCAAGGTATAGATTGTGAGATCGATCATAAATTTGTTCCTCGACAAAGGCCATGAATAAATCTGCGTAAATAGGGGCAAAAGATGCCCCCATAGCAGTTCCTTTAGTTTGAAGATAACATTCACCTTGATAAAAAAGGCATTCTTGGTGAGAACATGTTCAGTAAGAATAATGAGGGAGGTGTTGAAACCAGGCTAGTATAGCTCTGATTTGTACAACCAATATTCCAATGCATCAATGCCAGCTCTGTGAGGAATATTAGTATAAAGTGCTTTAACATCAGGAGTACAGAGCAACCAGTCTGGTTCCAACTGAAGGTCCACAATAACCCTAAGGAATTCATGGTATCTTGTAACCTTACACGTACACATTTAAGAAGTGGCTTCTCCGCAATAACCCTAAGGAATTCATGGTATCTTGTAACCTTACACGTACCCATTTAAGAAGAGGCTTCAAGTATCTGGTTAAGAATAAAGAGAGTGGTTCAGTTAAGGAATTCCTGACTGAAACTATGGGTCTGCCAGGGGAATTGATGGCATGTTTGTGTATTTTTGGCAGGAAATAAATATAATGGTGTGCAGGTTCATCCACCATGAGATGTTGTAAAGTATTTGATGTGATGATCCCTTCATCCTTTGCTGATGCTAAAAATTAATCAATTTGTCTCTTAAAGAATGGAGTAGGGTCATTAACTAAATGTGAATAATATCTGCCATCCATGAGTTGCCTTTTGGCCTCAGCATCATTTTGAGTCCAATCCTGGACTACAACAGCACCACCCTGAACTGCCATCAGTATGACTAACTGATGATTCTTGGCCAAATTCGAAATGACCTCCATATCAGCCCTAGAAATGTTGCTGGGTTTCACCCTGGTTTCCTTGGCATAAAAATGTAGATATTTGAATATAGCATTCTGAAACAAAGAAACAGTAGGATAAATAGGAGGCATGAATGTAGAGCTGTGGTACCTGAACTAATTCTGGGTATCAACAGTCTCTCTGCCATGAAAAAACAATTTTAAATTTAAATTTCTACAAAATCTGATAACATCATCTGCAAAACAATCTTCAGCCACAAAGAAACCAGGAATGAATGACAGACCTTTATTCAAAATTGAAATCTCAGTGTCCGTAAGAGAACAGGAGGAGATATTAAAAACATTCATTGTTTCATGATAATTATTTTTAACAAACTCTGCATGTTGTCTGCCTGATTTGTGCTTCCTGCCTCCCACTCTGCATTTTGTCCTAAAGGGACAGTGTTGGAACGTTTATGACATAAAACTCAACCTAGCGACTAACAATATTATATTGAAACTACTTACATCCTGCAACATGGAATAAGTAATTCCAGGTTTGATAACATAATCATCTAAACCACCCTCATCCATCACAAAATCACTAATCTACCCCTTTCTAGGCCAACTGCCTCAAGGATCAGTTTAATTAGCAAACTCAATAATAAATAGCTACTATCCTTAAAACATTATTCAGTTTAATGAAAAAGTCTGAAATATTATAAATGAGCAAATCAAACTTAAACAAAACTTATCTCTTATTAGTACAGATTATATAATTTATGATCTGAGTATTTGTATGTAAAACATCCAAATAGTAGAAGAACAATTTATATCCAACTGAGATGATAATTTGTTATACTTCATTTTCTTAATTTTATATATATATATATATATATATATATATATATATATTTAAAAAACATTGGTATAAACTATAATGGTAGCACTATTTTAAATAAAACTTATTATGTTCACCAGTTTGCTATACGTTTTTAGTATTATATTAACAGACCAATATGGTTACTTATTTGTTTAGAACACAAGTTCCATAAGTTATAGCTTTACACAGCAAAATGTATGTTTAGTTTCCCAGGTAATAATTGTATCGTCAAATTATCATGAATTACTTGAATAAATCTAATCTAAATATAACTATCCTAAAGTTAACTTTTTGGGGCTCATCCTGTAATACTGACTAAATCCATCCATATCATCAATATAATCCTAGTACTTTCCTTTGAATCTATATATATATAAATCACATTAACTGTACATCCTTATATGTGAAGTAACTCACTTATTGTTGTTTTCCAATAGGAACTTATACAGAATAGTTTAAATATAATTGCTTACCCCCAAAACTCTACATTTCTTAACTAATTCTAAAACCTATGCTTTCCACTAGCAATGTTTATTATTTCAACTATATTCTACGCTCAATCAAATTGATCAACTCTATACTTTTAATCTAAAACAAACAGAGAAAGGAGAAGACTGGACTAAAATAAAAGTTGTGTTTAAGTATGTGCCAATCCAGAATTTAAATATTAACACCTTTTGAAACATTAGAGTTTAATATTTTATTAATATAATATTATAAAACTTTTATTTACCACGAAACAAGTTATAAACCTAAAACCCCCAGGTAATCATTTTTTATATTATAATCTCCACAAATAAAAAATGAAAGTGCCATTACTTGCTACAATCTACATATTCTGTGCTGTATATGAATAGCACATTTCTCATTATTGCATAGCAACGATACTACAAACTATGTAATGCAGTCCTCATCTTCACAGCTAACATGTTAATATACTATCACTGTCTACTTCCATAGTGTTCCATGCAAATTGTATAGAATTACGTCTGCTTACTATAACTGTAATCATAATAAAGCTTAAAATGTAGAAGCAGCTTGAAACAGGACAATGTGTTTTCTTGTCATGTAACAAACTATAAAGCCAGTACTCATAAACACATATTAGGACAGCATTTGTTAAAATTTATTAATTATTTTTATGCCTCTGTGATTTCTCTCTCTACCCTTCCTGTTACTTCAATAAATAGTAATAGTTTGACTTTAGATTATCCAGCACTTAAAAAAATATACATGTATGTTATGTTGTAGAAAATGAATGATATATAACTAATACCGTATACTAATAACATCTACTGTAGAATTAGAATTAAAACAGCATCATAAGTATTTCAGCAATGGATGAATCACCTTTGTCTTCCAAATCAATTACACAAGAGAAACAAAATGCTCAAATGCATATTTGACATAACTAAAAAGAAAGTTCAATGTTCCATATCAATGTAACCATCAATAGTACAAACAGGTCACTTAAAAGCAAACCTGCTTTGATAAACTAACTTTGTATATAATTTCCTATTTGGTACTTTCTGAAGAACTGTATAATATTCTCAGACTTTACACTTTACATAAACAGTATGAGCTAATAAAGAAAATTGTTCTTGCCTGTATGTATTATCTCATAATACATTTTATCCACACTGAATCTGTATGTCCTTAAAGTTGTTTTACTTATTCCATTTAAACATTCCAGTGAGTATGAGTTTAGAGAAGTTCAAAGGTCATGCTAGCTCACTAGCTGAATCTTTGAGCCATCAGACTTGCTACATCTAACTGAACAACCGGAATTATGCTCACAATCTCTGTGTATTGAAGCTTTCCAAAGTTCTAATGGGAATCTTAAGATGATTAATCAAAAACGGACTGTGACTCATGCAGGACACTACCAGATGAATATATTTTATGTATCTATATGACAGTATCGAATGGACTAAGTAGCGGATGCTATTTAGTCGATCCGATACTGTCGAAATGGCAAAATAGCGAAGTCACGGAACATCAAATTTTTTCCCAGGGAAAAAGTTTGGTGAGCCGTCTTCGGGACTTTGCCACTTCCTCCACTATGGTGCAATCTCAGAGTTGGTATATTTAAGTAGGGGGGTGTGGGGGGGGGCACATGTTTAAGTTTTTTTTTTTACGGAGCAGCAAATTTTTTCCCAGTTCTGTTTGATATTTTGTTTTGATATTATCGGTACAATGAAATAGTGTACGCTATTTACATCGTACGATAATATGATATAGACGCTAAAAGACAGAACAAAAATATACGTTAATTCCAAAACAAGTACAATATATTTAAATACATTGGAAGCACCCACTCCAACCAGGGAAGAGCAAACAATACCAAACTTTAACTAAAATATATTAATGAAAGAAACTTAACTAAATTACAAAATAAACATAACAATGAGACAAAATTTCACAAAAGAAGAAAGCTAGCATAAATATTAGAGAAAAGGGAAAGAACATATATTGGAAATAAGTTTAACAGTAGGGAAAGTAAAGGATGACATAACTGAAGAATACACATCCCCTCCCCAAGAGAAATATCGATAACTTCAAACTAAGTATAAAGGTGGAATTTTATGTTACTTCAAAGTACAAAATTCCTTTCTCCATCACATACTCCCACCAGGGAAGAGCAAAGATACCAATGCCTCACTATAATATTAGTAAAAAAATACTAACTAAATAACAAAATAAACACCACAGGTAAAGAATTTGCAGAAGGAGAAGGAGAGTAAAGCTATTAGGGAGAAGGGATAGGACATATAATGAAGATATGTTAAATAAAAGGGAGGAAGTAAAGAATACCTTGTTTGAAAATTACATGCCCCCATCCCCAAAAGAAATCCAATTAACTTTAAAACTTAATATAAAGATGAGCTTTTATGTTACTTAAAAATTAAGATGATATTCATGGAACTATGTATATACATATATATATATATATATATATATATATATATATATATATATATATATATATATATATGTGTGTTTGTGTGTGTGTGTGTGTGTGTGTGTGTGCGCGCGCGCGCGTGTGTGTGTATAAAACTATTTAGTAAAGACAAATATTACCTTATGGATGTGTATGGAGCTTCCATTAAATTAAATCTTTTTTTGAACTTTTTGTTAGTTTTGTCTTTGGTAACTATGGTACTCTGGGTTGCTTTTTTTCAGACTTGGTGAAGACAGGTCCATTTCTTCAATTTTGTTTAATAGACTGTTTTTCCGGACATTATCTAAGGCTTCTTCGAGGTTGTTAAAGATTCTTCGACCCTCAGGAAGAAAGATTTTCATCCTGGCAGGAAAGATAATTTGTACTTCGATGCCTAACTTCTTTGATTTTTTATTAAAGGGGCACAGGCTTTCCTTTTAGATATTAATGTAAAAGTGTCATTGTCAGATCTGACACTTTTTTAAATGTATTTGAACTGGATTTCCTAACCAGGCAGCTCTCAAAACCAAATATTTATCCTGTGTTGATAGAGATTTAAAAATCATAGACCTTGTTGCCAATAAATTTTTTGAAGAATAAATATTTGACAAAGATCTGTGGGCTCTATACCGAATGATAGAGATTCAGGTAAGTTTAATGCCTTAGGTAGCCAGTCATTTAGAAATTGAACCATGTTTTGCATTCCCTCCTTTCTGGAACTCTGTAAATTCTAATATTATTCCGTCCTGAGCAACTTTCTAAATCTTCAACTTTTTCCAGTAGCATTTTACTTTTTGTTTTAACAGGAAATCTGTCTCCCAACAATATCATTGACATATTCTTCTATAGCTGCAATTTGACCAGGACACTTTGTAATTATTTCCTTTAGTAATTCTAAATGCTTCTGTATCATATTATCCATTAAACTTTTCAGATTGTCAATTTTTATAGAAAGGTCCTGTATACTTGTTATGATTGTTTGTAATTCTTTCTTCACTGTACAGTCTTGAAGAGAAGCTTTTGAATGACTCATAGCTATTGCTGCCTATAGAACTGCTAACAGGAAAAGAAACACAATAGTCCTGTAGATTTAATATTTCTTGTCAAAAAAGCTGCCAAGCTATTACAGTAATAAGAAGAAACAAATATTTTTGAGGTTAGTGATTTAAAAATAAAAAAAAAATCCTGTCAGAAAAAGTGAATTAAGGCAGAGCCAGGGATTTATACTGCTATCTGCTTGGCATCTTAGCCATGCCCCCCTACCTGGAAGCTGTTGATTATGGATAAGGATAGTAAGATAAAATAAGTGAAATGTATTTAGTACCTTTAGTTTTATACACAGGTCAGGCATGTCTTATAAGCCAAAGGAGTAATTGTAAATGATAATTAATAAAGATTTTAAAGAATTTATTAGAAAAGGGAAGAAGGCAAGAGTTAAGAGGGATAAGATGATTTTTCGCTAGAACTAGGTGGTTGAGAATTACCTGATTTTAATGGATACTTTAGAAGTATGCAGTTAAGTCTCATATACATAACATAAGCAAAAGATTATAAATCAAAGTGGAAAAGGATGATGAAATGGGGCGTTAAGAATAAGAAGAGAGCAGAATTTTTGATTCAGGTCCTTAAGAAGAGTAAGAACAACCATAAAGAATATTATATTAATAAAATATCAGAATGTATTCTAATAACTACGCCAACATGAGATAGAAGAAAGAAGATTTTACCAATAAGGATGACTACAAGTAGTGATAATAAAATAGGCAAGAAGGGGATAGAGTTGAATGAAGAAAATTAGGAAAGGAACCAAGTTATTGTGAGCAAATTACTAGAAAGATAAAAGTAATATAACTGGATGAGGCCAAGCAGACATCTGGACTGCATGTCAGAAACTGCATTTCCTACCAGTGATTAATATTGGAGTGCAGGCAATGAGAAAGGGATGGGAGAGTGATGAGTGAAAATTGTCACTTGAAGAATTTATAAC